>NW_027189838.1:0-81450 GCF_040958095.1 Procambarus clarkii | reverse complement strand
CAAAATATTGCTAAATTCGATGATTTTTCGTACGAAACAAAATGCAAGAAAACTTGCTTAAAATGCAATATTATGCGAAATTCTGAGATTTGAAGGCCAAATCACATATCGTGATACTACATGAAATAGAATCGAAATATTGGTAAAAATGAATATATTTACGTAATATCAAACTACATGAAAAACGTGAAAAAGTCAATATTTAACCATATTTGATGATTTTAACTTCAAATCATAGAGCGAGGTTTCGTATTATTTAGATCCAAGAAAAGACATATGACAATGTTGTTTCCAATACAAATAATAAAAATCAATGTATTTTCATTAGTATTAACTAAAATGTTCCTGATTTTCCGTTTATATTACCGATGGAAGATGTACACGAAAATCGCTCTATTCCGGCTGAAACGTCGATATATGCAATAAAAACAGAACTTCTCCCCTTTTCAATATCTTACTCAGTATTTTAACGAGAAATAAATAGTTGATTGAAAATGAAGTATTTAAGGTTATTATCTAATGTATTATGTGTTTGCGTCATTTTTATCGTATATATAATGAATTAATACCCATAGACTGAAAATTCACAAACACGTGGAAAAACGGCAAAATATTGCCTAATTCGATGATATTTTGTTTAAATCAAATAAAGGAAAAGGGGATGATAAACGCCAAATATTGCTAAATTCGATGATTTTTCGTACGAAACAAAATGCAAGAAAACTTGCTTAAAATGCAATATTATGCGAAATTCTGAGATTTGAAGGCCAAATCATATATCGTGATACTACATGAAATAGAATCGAAATATTGGTAAAAATGAATATATTTACGTAATATCAAACTACATGAAAAACATGAAAAAGTCAATATTTAACCATATTTGAGGATTTTAACTTGAAATCATAGAGCGAGGTTTTGTATTATTTAGATCCAAGAAAAGACATATGACAATGTTGTTTCCAATACAAATGATAAAAATCAATGTGTTTTCATTAGAATTAACTAAAATGTTCTTGATTTTCCATTTATATTACCGAGGGAAGATGTACACGTAAAACCGCTCTAATCCGGCTGAAACGTCGATATATGCAATAAAAACCGAACTTCTCCCCTTTTCAATATCTTACTCAGTATTTTAACGAGAAACAAATAGATGATTGAAAATGAAGTATTTAAGGTTATTATCTAATCAATTATGTGTTTGCATCATTTTTATCGTATATATATGAATTAATACCCATAGACTGTAAATTCACAAAAACGTAGAAAACGGCAAAATATTGCCTAATTCAATGATATTTTGTGTAAATCAAACAAAGGAAAAGGGGATGATAAACGTCAAAATATTGCTAAATTCGATGATTTTTCGTACGAAACAAAATGCAAGAAAACTTGCTTAAAATGCAATATTGTGCGAAATTCTGAGATTTGAAGGCCAAATCACATATCGTGATACTACATTAAATAGAATCGAAATATTGGTAAAAATGAATATATTTACGTAATATCAAACTACATGAAAAAAGTGAAAAAAGTCAATATTTAACCATATTTGAGGATTTTAACTTCAAATCATAGAGCGAGGTTTCGTATTATTTAGATCCAAGAATAGACATATGACAATGTTGTTTCCAATACAAATGATAAAAATCAATGTGTTTTCATTAGAATTAACTAAAATGTTCCTGATTTTCCGTTTATATTACCTAGGGAAGATGTACACGTAAAACCGCTCTAATCCGGCTGAAACGTCGATATATGCAATAAAAACCGAACTTCTCCCCTTTTCAATATCTTACTCAGTATTTTAACGAGAAACAAATAGATGATTGGAAATGAAGTATTTTAGTTATTATCTAATCAATTATGTGTTTGCATCATTTTTATCGTATATATATGAAATAATACCCATAGAATGTAAATTCACAAAAACGTAGAAAACGGCAAAATATTGCCTAATTCGATGATATTTTGTTTAAGTCACATCAAGGAAAAGGGGATAATAAACGTCAAAATATTGCTAAATTCGATGATTTTTCTTACGAAACAAAATGCAAGAAAACTTCCTTAAAATGCAATATTATGCGAAATTCTGAGATTTGAAGGCCAAATCATATATCGTGATACTACATGAAATAGAATCGAAATATTGGTAAAAATGAATATATTTACGTAATATCAAACTACATGAAAAACATGAAAAAGTCAATATTTAACCATATTTGAGGATTTTAACTTCAAATCATAGAGCGAGGTTTCGTATTATTTAGATCCAAGAAAAGACATATGACAATGTTGTTTCCAATACAAATGATAAAAATCAATGTGTTTTCATTAGAATTAACTAAAATGTTCTTGATTTTCCGTTTATATTACCGAGGGAAGATGTACACGTAAAACCGCTCTAATCCGGCTGAAACGTCGATATATGCAATAAAAACCGAACTTCTCCTCTTTTCAATATCTTACTCAGTATTTTAACGAGAAACAAATAGATGATTGAAAATGAAGTATTTAAGGTTATTATCTAATCAATTATGTGTTTGCATCATTTTTATCGTATATATATGAATTAATACCCATAGACTGTAAATTCACAAACACGTGGAAAAACGGCAAAATATTGCCTAATTCGATGATATTTTGTTTAAATCAAATAAAGGAAAAGGGGATGATAAACGCCAAATATTGCTAAATTCGATGATTTTTCGTACGAAACAAAATGCAAGAAAACTTGCTTAAAATGCAATATTATGCGAAATTCTGAGATTTGAAGGCCAAATCACATATCGTGATACGACATGAAATAGTATCGAAATATTGGTAAAAATGAATATATTTACGTAATATCAAACTACATGAAAAAAGTGAAAAAAGTCAATATTTAACCATATTTGAGGATTTTAACTTCAAATCATAGAGCGAGGTTTCGTATTATTTAGATCCAAGAATAGACATATGACAATGTTGTTTCCAATACAAATGATGAAAATCAATGTGTTTTCATTAGAATTAACTAAAATGTTCCTGATTTTCCGTTTATGTTACCTAGGGAAGATGTACACGTAAAACCGCTCTAATCCGGCTGAAACGTCGATATATGCAATAAAAACCGAACTTCTCCCCTTTTCAATATCTTACTCAGTATTTTAACGAGAAATAAATAGTTGATTGAAAATGAAGTATTTAAGGTTATTATCTAATGTATTATGTGTTTGCGTCATTTTTATCGTATATATAATGAATTAATACCCATAGACTGAAAATTCACAAACACGTGGAAAAACGGCAAAATATTGCCTAATTCGATGATATTTTGTTTAAATCAAATAAAGGAAAAGGGGATGATAAACGCCAAATATTGCTAAATTCGATGATTTTTCGTACGAAACAAAATGCAAGAAAACTTGCTTAAAATGCAATATTATGCGAAATTCTGAGATTTGAAGGCCAAATCATATATCGTGATACTACATGAAATAGAATCGAAATATTGGTAAAAATGAATATATTTACGTAATATCAAACTACATGAAAAACATGAAAAAGTCAATATTTAACCATATTTGAGGATTTTAACTTGAAATCATAGAGCGAGGTTTTGTATTATTTAGATCCAAGAAAAGACATATGACAATGTTGTTTCCAATACAAATGATAAAAATCAATGTGTTTTCATTAGAATTAACTAAAATGTTCTTGATTTTCCATTTATATTACCGAGGGAAGATGTACACGTAAAACCACTCTAATCCGGCTGAAACGTCGATATATGCAATAAAAACCGAACTTCTCCCCTTTTCAATATCTTACTCAGTATTTTAACGAGAAACAAATAGATGATTGAAAATGAAGTATTTAAGGTTATTATCTAATCAATTATGTGTTTGCATCATTTTTATCGTATATATATGAATTAATACCCATAGACTGTAAATTCACAAAAACGTAGAAAACGGCAAAATATTGCCTAATTCAATGATATTTTGTTTAAATCACATAAAGGAAAAGGGGATGATAAACGTCAAAATATTGCTAAATTCGATGATTTTTCGTACGAAACAAAATGCAAGAAAACTTGCTTAAAATGCAATATTATGCGAAATTCTTAGATTTGAAGGCCAAATCACATATCGTGATACTACATGAAATTGAATCGAAATATTGGTAAAAATGAATATATTTACGTAATATCAAACTACATGAAAAACGTGAAAAAGTCAATATTTAACCATATATGATGATTTTAACTTCAAATCATAGAGCGAGGTTTCGTATTATTTAGATCCAAGAAAAGACATATGACAATGTTGTTTCCAATACAAATGATAAAAATCAATGTATTTTCATTAGTATTAACTAAAATGTTCCTGATTTTCCGTTTATATTACCGATGGAAAATGTACACGAAAATCGCTCTATTCCGGCTGAAACGTCGATATATGCAATAAAACAGAACTTCTCCCCTTTTCAATATCTTACTCAGTATTTTAACGAGAAATAAATAGTTGATTGAAAATGAAGTATTTAAG
Source organism: Procambarus clarkii (assembly GCF_040958095.1). NCBI lineage: Eukaryota > Metazoa > Arthropoda > Malacostraca > Decapoda > Cambaridae > Procambarus > Procambarus clarkii. Next base: position 76,915 of record NW_027189838.1, on the reverse strand, counting down.
GTTATTATCTAATGTATTATGTGTTTGCGTCATTTTTATCGTATATATAATGAATTAATACCCATAGACTGTAAATTCACAAAAACGTAGAAAACGGCAAAATATTGCCTAATTCAATGATATTTTGTTTAAATCAAACAAAGGAAAAGGGGATGATAAACGTCAAAATATTGCTAAATTTGATGATTTTTCGTACGAAACAAAATGCAAGAAAACTTGCTTAAAATGCAATATTATGCGAAATTCTGAGATTTGAAGGCCAAATCACATATCGTGATACTACATGAAATAGAATCGAAATATTGGTAAAAATGAATATATTTACGTAATATCAAACTACATGAAAAACATGAAAAAGTCAATATTTAACCATATTTGAGGATTTTAACTTCAAATCATAGAGCGAGGTTTCGTATTATTTAGATCCAAGAAAAGACATATGACAATGTTGTTTCCAATACAAATGATAAAAATCAATGTATTTTCATTAGTATTAACTAAAATGTTCCTGATTTTCCGTTTATATTACCGATGGAAGATGTACACGAAAATCGCTCTATTCCGGCTGAAACGTCGATATATGCAATAAAAACAGAACTTCTCCCCTTTTCAATATCTTACTCAGTATTTTAACGAGAAACAAATAGTTGATTGAAAATGAAGTATTTAAGGTTATTATCTAATCAATTATGTGTTTGCGTCATTTTTATCGTATATTTAATGAATTAATACCCATAGACTGAAAATTCACAAAAACGTGGATAAACGGCGGAATATTGCCTAATTCGATCATATTTTGTTTAAATCAAATAAAGGAAAAGGGGATGATAAACGTCAAAATATTGCTAAATTCGATGATTTTTCGTACGAAACAAAATGCAAGAAAAATTGCTTAAAATGCAATATTGTGCGAAATTCTGAAATTTGAAGGCCAAATCACATATCGTGATACTACATGAAATAGAATCGAAATATTGGTAAAAATTAATATATATCGTAGTATCAAACTACATGAAAAACGTGAAAAAAGTCACTATTTAACCATATTTGAGGATTTTAACTTCAAAACATAGAGCGAGGTTTCCTATTATTTATATCCAAGAAAAGACATATGACAATGTTGTTTCAAATACAAATGATAAAAATCAATGTGTTTTCATTAGAATTAACTAAAATGTTCCTGATTTTCCGTTTATATTACCTAGGGAAGATGTACACGTAAAACCGCTCTAATCCGGCTGAAACGTCGATATATGCAATAAAAACCGAACTTCTCCCCTTTTCAATATCTTACTCAGTATTTTAACGAGAAACAAATAGATGATTGAAAATGAAGTATTTAAGGTTATTATCTAATCAATTATGTGTTTGCATCATTTTTATCGTATATATATGAATTAATACCCATAGACTGTAAATTCACAAAAACGTAGAAAACGGCAAAATATTGCCTAATTCAATGATATTTTGTTTAAATCACATAAAGGAAAAGGGGATGATAAACGTCAAAATATTGCTAAATTCGATGATTTTTCGTACGAAACAAAATGCAAGAAAACTTGCTTAAAATGCAATATTATGCGAAATTCTTAGATTTGAAGGCCAAATCACATATCGTGATACTACATGAAATTGAATCGAAATATTGGTAAAAATGAATATATTTACGTAATATCAAACTACATGAAAAACGTGAAAAAGTCAATATTTAACCATATTTGATGATTTTAACTTCAAATCATAGAGCGAGGTTTCGTATTATTTAGATCCAAGAAAAGACATATGACAATGTTGTTTCCAATACAAATGATAAAAATCAATGTATTTTCATTAGTATTAACTAAAATGTTCCTGATTTTCCGTTTATATTACCGATGGAAAATGTACACGAAAATCGCTCTATTCCGGCTGAAACGTCGATATATGAAATAAAACAGAACTTCTCCCCTTTTCAATATCTTACTCAGTATTTTAACGAGAAATAAATAGTTGATTGAAAATGAAGTATTTAAGGTTATTATCTAATGTATTATGTGTTTGCGTCATTTTTATCGTATATATAATGAATTAATACCCATAGACTGTAAATTCACAAAAACGTAGAAAACGGCAAAATATTGCCTAATTCAATGATATTTTGTTTAAATCAAACAAAGGAAAAGGGGATGATAAACGTCAAAATATTGCTAAATTTGATGATTTTTCGTACGAAACAAAATGCAAGAAAACTTGCTTAAAATGCAATATTATGCGAAATTCTGAGATTTGAAGGCCAAATCACATATCGTGATACTACATGAAATAGAATCGAAATATTGGTAAAAATGAATATATTTACGTAATATCAAACTACATGAAAAACATGAAAAAGTCAATATTTAACCATATTTGAGGATTTTAACTTCAAATCATAGAGCGAGGTTTCGTATTATTTAGATCCAAGAAAAGACATATGACAATGTTGTTTCCAATACAAATGATAAAAATCAATGTATTTTCATTAGTATTAACTAAAATGTTCCTGATTTTCCGTTTATATTACCGATGGAAGATGTACACGAAAATCGCTCTATTCCGGCTGAAACGTCGATATATGCAATAAAAACAGAACTTCTCCCCTTTTCAATATCTTACTCAGTATTTTAACGAGAAACAAATAGTTGATTGAAAATGAAGTATTTAAGGTTATTATCTAATCAATTATGTGTTTGCGTCATTTTTATCGTATATTTAATGAATTAATACCCATAGACTGAAAATTCACAAAAACGTGGATAAACGCCGGAATATTGCCTAATTCGATCATATTTTGTTTAAATCAAATAAAGGAAAAGGGGATGATAAACGTCAAAATATTGCTAAATTCGATGATTTTTCGTACGAAACAAAATGCAAGAAAAATTGCTTAAAATGCAATATTGTGCGAAATTCTGAAATTTGAAGGCCAAATCACATATCGTGATACTACATGAAATAGAATCGAAATATTGGTAAAAATTAATATATATACGTAGTATCAAACTACATGAAAAACGTGAAAAAAGTCACTATTTAACCATATTTGAGGATTTTAACTTCAAAACATAGAGCGAGGTTTCCTATTATTTATATCCAAGAAAAGACATATGACAATGTTGTTTCAAATACAAATGATAAAAATCAATGTGTTTTCATTAGAATTAACTAAAATGTTCCTGATTTTCCGTTTATATTACCTAGGGAAGATGTACACGTAAAACCGCTCTAATCCGGCTGAAACGTCGATATATGCAATAAAAACCGAACTTCTCCCCTTTTCAATATCTTACTCAGTATTTTAACGAGAAACAAATAGATGATTGGAAATAAAGTATTTTAGTTATTATCTAATCAATTATGTGTTTGCATCATTTTTATCGTATATATATGAAATAATACCCATAGACTGTAAATTCACAAAAACGTAGAAAACGGCAAAATATTGCCTAATTCAATGATATTTTGTTTAAGTCACATAAAGGAAAAGGGGATGATAAACGTCAAAATATTGCTAAATTCGATGATTTTTCGTACGAAACAAAATGCAAGAAAACTTGCTTAAAATGCAATATTATGCGAAATTCTGAGATTTGAAGGCCAAATCACATATCGTGATACTACATGAAATAGAATCGAAATATTGGTAAAAATGAATATATTTACGTAATATCAAACTACATGAAAAACATGAAAAAGTCAATATTTAACCATATTTGATGATTTTAACTTCAAATCATAGAGCGAGGTTTCGTATTATTTAGATCCAAGAAAAGACATATGACAATGTTGTTTCCAATACAAATGATAAAAATCAATGTATTTTCATTAGTATTAACTAAAATGTTCCTGATTTTCCGTTTATATTACCGATGGAAGATGTACACGAAAATCGCTCTATTCCGGCTGAAACGTCGATATATGCAATAAAAACAGAACTTCTCCCCTTTTCAATATCTTACTCAGTATTTTAACGAGAAACAAATAGTTGATTGAAAATGAAGTATTTAAGGTTATTATCTAATCAATTATGTGTTTGCGTCATTTTTATCGTATATTTAATGAATTAATACCCATAGACTGAAAATTCACAAAAACGTGGATAAACGGCGGAATATTGCCTAATTCGATCATATTTTGTTTAAATCAAATAAAGGAAAAGGGGATGATAAACGTCAAAATATTGCTAAATTCGATGATTTTTCGTACGAAACAAAATGCAAGAAAAATTGCTTAAAATGCAATATTGTGCGAAATTCTGAAATTTGAAGGCCAAATCACATATCGTGATACTACATGAAATAGAATCGAAATATTGGTAAAAATTAATATATATACGTAGTATCAAACTACATGAAAAACGTGAAAAAAGTCACTATTTAACCATATTTGAGGATTTTAACTTCAAAACATAGAGCGAGGTTTCCTATTATTTATATCCAAGAAAAGACATATGACAATGTTGTTTCAAATACAAATGATAAAAATCAATGTGTTTTCATTAGAATTAACTAAAATGTTCCTGATTTTCCGTTTATATTACCTAGGGAAGATGTACACGTAAAACCGCTCTAATCCGGCTGAAACGTCGATATATGCAATAAAAACCGAACTTCTCCCCTTTTCAATATCTTACTCAGTATTTTAACGAGAAACAAATAGATGATTGGAAATAAAGTATTTTAGTTATTATCTAATCAATTATGTGTTTGCATCATTTTTATCGTATATATATGAAATAATACCCATAGACTGTAAATTCACAAAAACGTAGAAAACGGCAAAATATTGCCTAATTCAATGATATTTTGTTTAAGTCACATAAAGGAAAAGGGGATGATAAACGTCAAAATATTGCTAAATTCGATGATTTTTCGTACGAAACAAAATGCAAGAAAACTTGCTTAAAATGCAATATTATGCGAAATTCTGAGATTTGAAGGCCAAATCACATATCGTGATACTACATGAAATAGAATCGAAATATTGGTAAAAATGAATATATTTACGTAATATCAAACTACATGAAAAACGTGAAAAAGTCAATATTTAACCATATTTGATGATTTTAACTTCAAATCATAGAGCGAGGTTTCGTATTATTTAGATCCAAGAAAAGACATATGACAATGTTGTTTCCAATACAAATGATAAAAATCAATGTATTTTCATTAGTATTAACTAAAATGTTCCTGATTTTCCGTTTATATTACCGATGGAAGATGTACACGAAAATCGCTCTATTCCGGCTGAAACGTCGATATATGCAATAAAAACAGAACTTCTCCCCTTTTCAATATCTTACTCAGTATTTTAACGAGAAACATATAGTTGATTGAAAATGAAGTATTTACGGTTATTATCTAATCAATTATGTGTTTGCGTCATTTTTATCGTATATTTAATGAATTAATACCCATAGACTGAAAATTCACAAAAACGTGGAAAAACGGCAGAATATTGCCTAATTCGATCATATTTTGTTTAAATCAAATAAAGGAAAAGGGGATGATAAACGTCAAAATATTGCTAAATTCGATGATTTTTCGTACGAAACAAAATGCAAGAAAAATTGCTTAAAATGCAATATTGTGCGAAATTCTGAGATTTGAAGGCCAAATCACATATCGTGATACTACATGAAATAGAATCGAAATATTGGTAAAAATGAATATATATACGTAGTATCAAACTACATGAAAAACGTGAAAAAAGTCACTATTTAACCATATTTGAGGATTTTAACTTCAAAACATAGAGCGAGGTTTCCTATTATTTATATCCAAGAAAAGATATATGACAATGTTGTTTCAAATACAAATGATAAAAATCAATGTGTTTTCATTAGAATTAACTTAAATGTTCTTGATTTTCCGTTTATATTACCGAGGGAAGATGTACACGTAAAACCGCTCTAATCCGGCTGAAACGTAGATATATGCAATAAAAACCGAACTTTTCCTCTTTTCAATATCTTACTCAGTATTTTAACGAGAAACAAATAGATGATTGAAAATGAAGTATTTAAGGTTATTATCTAATCAATTATGTGTTTGCATCATTTTTATCGTATATATATGAATTAATACCCATAGACTGTAAATTCACAAAAACGTAGAAAACGGCAAAATATTGCCTAATTCAATAATATTTTGTTTAAATCAAACAAAGGAAAAGGGGATGATAAACGTCAAAATATTGCTAAATTCGATGATTTTTCGTACGAAACAAAATGCAAGAAAACTTGCTTAAAATGCAATATTGTGCGAAATTCTGAGATTTGAAGGCCAAATCACATATCGTGATACTACATTAAATAGAATCGAAATATTGGTAAAAATGAATATATTTACGTAGTATCAAACTACATGAAAAAGGTGAAAAAAGTCACTATTTAACCATATTTGAGGATTTTAACTTCAAATCATAGAGAGAGGTTTCGTATTATTTAGATCCAAAAAAAGACATATGACCATGTTGTTTCCAATACAAATTATAAAAATCAATGTGTTTTCATTAGAATTTACTAAAATGTTCCTGATTTTCCGTTTATATTACCGAGGGAAGATGTACACGTAAAACCGCTCTAATTCGGCTGAAACGTCGATATATGCAATAAAAACCGAACTTCTCCCCTTTTCAATATCTTACTCAGTATTTTAACGAGAAACAAATAGATGATTGAAAATGAAGTATTTAAGGTTATTATCTAATCAATTATGTGTTTGCATCATTTTTATCGTATATATATATATGAATTATTACCCATAGACTGAAAATTCACAAAAACGTGGAAAAACGGCAAAATATTGCCTAATTCGATGATATTTTGTTTAAATCACACAAAGGAAAAGGGGATGATAAACGTCAAAATATTGCTAAATTCGATGATTTTTCGTACGAAACAAAATGCAAGAAAACTTGCTTAAAATGCAATATTATGCGAAATTTTGAGATTCGAAGGCCAAATCACATATCGTGATACTACATGAAATAGTATCGAAATATAGGTAAAAATGAATATATTTACGTAATATCAAACTACATGAAAAACGTGAAAAAGTCAATATTTAACTATATTTGAGGATTTTAACTTCAAATCATAGAGCGAGGTTTCGATTTATTTAGATCCAAGAAAAGACATATGAAAATGTTGTTTCCAATACAAATGATAAAAATCAATGTATTTTCATCAGTGTTAACTAAAATGTTCCTGATTTTCCGTTTATATTACCGATGGAAGATGTACACGAAAATCGCTCTATTCCGGCTGAAACGTCGATATATGCAATAAAAACAGAACTTCTCCCCTTTTCAATATCTTACTAAGTATTTTAACGAGAAACTAATAGTTGATTGAAAATGAAGTATTTAAGGTTATTATCTAATCAATTATGTGTTTGCGTCATTTTTATCGTATATATAATGAATTAATACCCATAGACTGAAAATTCACAAAAACGAGGAAAAATGGCAAAATATTGCCTAATTCGATCATATTTTGTTTAAATCAAACAAAGGAAAAGGGGATGATAAACGTCAAAATATTGCTAAATTCGATGATTTTTCGTACGAAACAAAATGCAAGAAAACTTGCTTAAAATGCAATATTGTGCGAAATTCTGAGATTTGAAGGCCAAATCACATATCGTTATACTACATGAAATAGAATCGAAATATTGGTAAAAATGAATGTATTTACGTAGTATCAAACTACATGAAAAACTTGAAAAAAAGTCACTATTTAACCATATTTGAGGATTTTAACTTCAAATCATAGAGCGAGGTTTCGTATTATTTAGATCCAAGAAAAGACATATGACAATGTTGTTTCCAATATAAATGATAAAAATCAATGTATTTTCAATAGTATTAACTAAAATGTTCCTGATTTTCCGTTTATATTACCGATGGAAGATGTACACTAAAATCGCTCTATTCCGGCTGAAACGTCGATATTTGCAATAAAAACAGAACTTCTCCCCTTTTCAATATCATACTCAGTATTTTAACGAGAAACAAATAGTTGATTGAAAATGAAGTATTTAAGGTTATTATCTAATGTATTATGTGTTTGCGTCATTTTTATCGTATATATAATGAATTAACTGAAAAGACTGAAAAGAATTTTCATAGACTGAAAATTCACAAAAACGTGGAAAAACGGCAAAATATTGCCTAATTCGATGATATTTTGTTTAAATCAAATAAAGGTAAAGGGGGATGATAAACGCCAAATATTGCTAAATTCGATGATTTTTCGTACGAAACAAAATGCAAGAAAACTTGCTTAAAATGCAATATTATGCGAAATTCTGAGATTTGAAGGCCAAATCACATATCGTGAAACGACATGAAATAGCATCGAAATATTGGTAAAAATGAATATATTTACGTAATATCAAACTAAATGAAAAAAGTGAAAAAGTCAATATTTAACCATATTTGAGGATTTTAACTTCAAATCATAGAGCGAGGTTTCGTATTATTTAGATCCAAGAATAGACATATGACAATGTTGTTTAAAAAACAAATGATAAAAATCAATGTGTTTTCATTAGAATTAACTAAAATGTTCCTGATTTTCCGTTTATTTTACCGAGGGAAGATGTACACGTAAAACCGCTCTAATCCGGCTGAAACGTCGATATATGCAATAAAAACCGAACTTCTCCTCTTTTCAATATCTTACTCAGTATTTTAACGAGAAACAAATAGATGATTGAAAATAAAGTATTTAAGGTTATTAAGGTTATAATCTAATCAATTATGTGTTTGCATCATTTTTATCGTATATATATATAAATTATTACCCATAGACTGAAAATTCACAAAAACGTGGAAAAACGGCAAAATATTGCCTAATTCGATGATATTGTGTTTAAATCTCATAAAGGAAAAGGGGATGATGAACGTCAAAATATTGCTAAATTCGATGATTTTTCGTACGAAACAAAATGCAAGAAAACTTGCTTAAAATGCAATATTATGCGAAATTTTGAGATTCGAAGGCCAAATCACATATCGTGATACTACATGAAATAGTATCGAAATATAGGTAAAAATGAATATATTTACGTAATATCAAACTACATGAAAAACGTGAAAAAGTCAATATTTAACTATATTTGAGGATTTTAACTTCAAATCATAGAGCGAGGTTTCGATTTATTTAGATCCAAGAAAAGACATATGAAAATGTTGTTTCCAATACAAATGATAAAAATCAATGTATTTTCATCAGTGTTAACTAAAATGTTCCTGATTTTCCGTTTATATTACCGATGGAAGATGTACACGAAAATCGCTCTATTCCGGCTGAAACGTCGATATATGCAATAAAAACAGAACTTCTCCCCTTTTCAATATCTTACTAAGTATTTTAACGAGAAACTAATAGTTGATTGAAAATGAAGTATTTAAGGTTATTATCTAATCAATTATGTGTTTGCGTCATTTTTATCGTATATATAATGAATTAATACCCATAGACTGAAAATTCACAAAAACGAGGAAAAATGGCAAAATATTGCCTAATTCGATCATATTTTGTTTAAATCAAACAAAGGAAAAGGGGATGATAAACGTCAAAATATTGCTAAATTCGATGATTTTTCGTACGAAACAAAATGCAAGAAAACTTGCTTAAAATGCAATATTGTGCGAAATTCTGAGATTTGAAGGCCAAATCACATATCGTTATACTACATGAAATAGAATCGAAATATTGGTAAAAATGAATGTATTTACGTAGTATCAAACTACATGAAAAACTTGAAAAAAAGTCACTATTTAACCATATTTGAGGATTTTAACTTCAAATCATAGAGCGAGGTTTCGTATTATTTAGATCCAAGAAAACACATATGACAATGTTGTTTCCAATATAAATGATAAAAATCAATGTATTTTCAATAGTATTAACTAAAATGTTCCTGATTTTCCGTTTATATTACCGATGGAAGATGTACACTAAAATCGCTCTATTCCGGCTGAAACGTCGATATTTGCAATAAAAACAGAACTTCTCCCCTTTTCAATATCATACTCAGTATTTTAACGAGAAACAAATAGTTGATTGAAAATGAAGTATTTAAGGTTATTATCTAATGTATTATGTGTTTGCGTCATTTTTATCGTATATATATATAAATTATTACCCATAGACTGAAAATTCACAAAAACGTGGAAAAACGGCAAAATATTGCCTAATTCGATGATATTGTGTTTAAATCTCATAAAGGAAAAGGGGATGATGAACGTCAAAATATTGCTAAATTCGATGATTTTTCGTACGAAACAAAATGCAAGAAAACTTGCTTAAAATGCAATATTATGCGAAATTTTGAGATTCGAAGGCCAAATCACATATCGTGATACTACATGAAATAGTATCGAAATATAGGTAAAATGAATATATTTACGTAATATCAAACTACATGAAAAACGTGAAAAAGTCAATATTTAACTATATTTGAGGATTTTAACTTCAAATCATAGAGCGAGGTTTCGATTTATTTAGATCCAAGAAAAGACATATGAAAATGTTGTTTCCAATACAAATGATAAAAATCAATGTATTTTCATCAGTGTTAACTAAAATGTTCCTGATTTTCCGTTTATATTACCGATGGAAGATGTACACGAAAATCGCTCTATTCCGGCTGAAACGTCGATATATGCAATAAAAACAGAACTTCTCCCCTTTTCAATATCTTACTAAGTATTTTAACGAGAAACTAATAGTTGATTGAAAATGAAGTATTTAAGGTTATTATCTAATCAATTATGTGTTTGCGTCATTTTTATCGTATATATAATGAATTAATACCCATAGACTGAAAATTCACAAAAACGAGGAAAAATGGCAAAATATTGCCTAATTCGATCATATTTTGTTTAAATCAAACAAAGGAAAAGGGGATGATAAACGTCAAAATATTGCTAAATTCGATGATTTTTCGTACGAAACAAAATGCAAGAAAACTTGCTTAAAATGCAATATTGTGCGAAATTCTGAGATTTGAAGGCCAAATCACATATCGTTATACTACATGAAATAGAATCGAAATATTGGTAAAAATGAATGTATTTACGTAGTATCAAACTACATGAAAAACTTGAAAAAAAGTCACTATTTAACCATATTTGAGGATTTTAACTTCAAATCATAGAGCGAGGTTTCGTATTATTTAGATCCAAGAAAACACATATGACAATGTTGTTTCCAATATAAATGATAAAAATCAATGTATTTTCAATAGTATTAACTAAAATGTTCCTGATTTTCCGTTTATATTACCGATGGAAGATGTACACTAAAATCGCTCTATTCCGGCTGAAACGTCGATATTTGCAATAAAAACAGAACTTCTTCCCTTTTCAATATCATACTCAGTATTTTAACGAGAAACAAATAGTTGATTGAAAATGAAGTATTTAAGGTTATTATCTAATGTATTATGTGTTTGCGTCATTTTTATCGTATATATAATGAATTAACTGAAAAGACTGAAAAGAATTTTCATAGACTGAAAATTCACAAAAACGTGGAAAAACGGCAAAATATTGCCTAATTCGATGATATTTTGTTTAAATCAAATAAAGGAAAAGGGGGATGATAAACGCCAAATATTGCTAAATTCGATGATTTTTCGTACGAAACCAAATGCAAGAAAACTTGCTTAAAATGCAATATTATGCGAAATTCTGAGATTTGAAGGCCAAATCACATATCGTGAAACGACATGAAATAGCATCGAAATATTGGTAAAAATGAATATATTTACGTAATATCAAACTAAATGAAAAAAGTGAAAAAGTCAATATTTAACCATATTTGAGGATTTTAACTTCAAATCATAGAGCGAGGTTTCGTATTATTTAGATCCAAGAATAGACATATGACAATGTTGTTTCCAATACAAATGATAAAAATCAATGTGTTTTCATTAGAATTAACTAAAATGTTCCTGATTTTCCGTTTATTTTACCGAGGGAAGATGTACACGTAAAACCGCTCTAATCCGGCTGAAACGTCGATATATGCAATAAAAACCGAACTTCTCCCCTTTTCAATATCTTACTCAGTATTTTAACGAGAAACAAATAGATGATTGAAAATAAAGTATTTAAGGTTATTATCTAATCAATTATGTGTTTGCATCATTTTTATCGTATATATATATAAATTATTACCCATAGACTGAAAATTCACAAAAACGTGGAAAAACGGCAAAATATTGCCTAATTCGATGATATTGTGTTTAAATCTCATAAAGGAAAAGGGGATGATAAACGTCAAAATATTGCTAAATTCGATGATTTTTCGTACGAAACAAAATGCAAGAAAACTTGCTTAAAATGCAATATTATGCGAAATTCTGAGATTCGAAGGCCAAATCACATATCGTGATACTACATGAAATAGTATCGAAATATTGGTAAAAATGAATATATTTACGTAATATCAAACTACATGAAAAACGTGAAAAAGTCAATATTTAACTATATTTGAGGATTTTAACTTCAAATCATAGAGCGAGGTTTCGTATTATTTAGATCCAAGAAAAGACATATGAAAATGTTGTTTCCAATACAAATGATAAAAATCAATGTATTTTCATTAGTGTTAACTAAAATGTTCCTGATTTTCCGTTTATATTACCGATGGAAGATGTACACTAAAATCGCTCTATTCCGGCTGAAACGTCGATATTTGCAATAAAAACAGAACTTCTCCCCTTTTCAATATCATACTCAGTATTTTAACGAGAAACAAATAGTTGATTGAAAATGAAGTATTTAAGGTTATTATCTAATGTATTATGTGTTTGCGTCATTTTTATCGTATATATAATGAATTAACTGAAAAGACTGAAAAGAATTTTCATAGACTGAAAATTCACAAAAACGTGGAAAAACGGCAAAATATTGCCTAATTCGATGATATTTTGTTTAAATCAAATAAAGGAAAAGGGGGATGATAAACGCCAAATATTGCTAAATTCGATGATTTTTCGTACGAAACAAAATGCAAGAAAACTTGCTTAAAATGCAATATTATGCGAAATTCTGAGATTTGAAGGCCAAATCACATATCGTGAAACGACATGAAATAGCATCGAAATATTGGTAAAAATGAATATATTTACGTAATATCAAACTAAATGAAAAAAGTGAAAAAGTCAATATTTAACCATATTTGGAGATTTTAACTTCAAATCATAGAGCGAGGTTTCGTATTATTTAGATCCAAGAATAGACATATGACAATGTTGTTTCCAATACAAATGATAAAAATCAATGTGTTTTCATTAGAATTAACTAAAATGTTCCTGATTTTCCGTTTATTTTACCGAGGGAAGATGTACACGTAAAACCGCTCTAATCCGGCTGAAACGTCGATATATGCAATAAAAACCGAACTTCTCCCCTTTTCAATATCTTACTCAGTATTTTAACGAGAAACAAATAGATGATTGAAAATAAAGTATTTAAGGTTATTATCTAATCAATTATGTGTTTGCATCATTTTTATCGTATATATATATAAATTATTACCCATAGACTGAAAATTCACAAAAACGTGGAAAAACGGCAAAATATTGCCTAATTCGATGATATTGTGTTTAAATCTCATAAAGGAAAAGGGGATGATAAACGTCAAAATATTGCTAAATTCGATGATTTTTCGTACGAAACAAAATGCAAGAAAACTTGCTTAAAATGCAATATTATGCGAAATTCTGAGATTCGAAGGCCAAATCACATATCGTGATACTACATGAAATAGTATCGAAATATTGGTAAAAATGAATATATTTACGTAATATCAAACTACATGAAAAACGTGAAAAAGTCAATATTTAACTATATTTGAGGATTTTAACTTCAAATCATAGAGCGAGGTTTCGTATTATTTAGATCCAAAAAAAGACATATGAAAATGTTGTTTCCAATACAAATGATAAAAATGTATTTTCATTAGTGTTAACTAAAATGTTCCTGATTTTCCGTTTATATTACCGATGGAAGATGTACACGAAAATCGCTCTATTCCGGCTGAAACGTCGATATATGCAATAAAAACAGAACTTCTCCCCTTTTCAATATCTTACTCGGTATTTTAACGAGAAACAAATAGTTGATTGAAAATGAAGTATTTAAGGTTATTATCTAATCAATTATGTGTTTGCGTCATTTTTATCGTATATATAATGAATTAATACCCATTGACTGAAAATTCACAAAAACGAGGAAAAATGGCAAAATATTGCCTAATTCGATCATATTTTGTTTAAATCAAACAAAGGAAAAGGGGATGATAAACGTCAAAATATTGCTAAATTCGATGAATTTTCGTACGAAACAAAATGCAAGAAAACTCGCTTAAAATGCAATATTGTTCGAAATTCTGAGATTTGAAGGCCAAATCACATATCGTTATACTACATGAAATAGAATCGAAATATTGGTAAAAATGAATGTATTTACGTAGTATCAAACTACATGAAAAACTTGAAAAAAAGTCACTATTTAACCATATTTGAGGATTTTAACTTCAAATCATAGAGCGAGGTTTCGTATTATTTAGATCCAAGAAAAGACATATGACAATGTTGTTTCCAATATAAATGATAAAAATCAATGTATTTTCAATAGTATTAACTAAAATGTTCCTGATTTTCCGTTTATATTACCGATGGAAGATGTACACTAAAATTGCTCTATTCCGGCTGAAACGTCGATATTTGCAATAAAAACAGAACTTCTCCCCTTTTCAATATCATACTCAGTATTTTAACGAGAAACAAATAGTTGATTGAAAATGAAGTATTTAAGGTTATTATCTAATGTATTATGTGTTTGCGTCATTTTTATCGTATATATAATGAATTAACTGAAAAGACTGAAAAGAATTTTCATAGACTGAAAATTCACAAAAACGTGGAAAAACGGCAAAATATTGCCTAATTCGATGATATTTTGTTTAAATCAAATAAAGGAAAACGGGGATGATAAACGCCAAATATTGCTAAATTCGATGATTTTTCGTACGAAACAAAATGCAAGAAAACTTGCTTAAAATGCAATATTATGCGAAATTCTGAGATTTGAAGGCCAAATCACATATCGTGAAACGACATGAAATAGCATCGAAATATTGGTAAAAATGAATATATTTACGTAATATCAAACTAAATGAAAAAAGTGAAAAAAGTCAATATTTAACCATATTTGAGGATTTTAACTTCAAATCATAGAGCGAGGTTTCGTATTATTTAGATCCAAGAATAGACATATGACAATGTTGTTTCCAATACAAATGATAAAAATCAATGTGTTTTCATTAGAATTAACTAAAATGTTCCTGATTTTCCGTTTATTTTACCGAGGGAAGATGTACACGTAAAACCGCTCTAATCCGGCTGAAACGTCGATATATGCAATAAAAACCGAACTTCTCCCCTTTTCAATATCTTACTCAGTATTTTAACGAGAAACAAATAGATGATTGAAAATAAAGTATTTAAGGTTATTATCTAATCAATTATGTGTTTGCATCATTTTTATCGTATATATATATAAATTATTACCCATAGACTGAAAATTCACAAAAACGTGGAAAAACGGCAAAATATTGCCTAATTCGATGATATTGTGTTTAAATCTCATAAAGGAAAAGGGGATGATAAACGTCAAAATATTGCTAAATTCGATGATTTTTCGTACGAAACAAAATGCAAGAAAACTTGCTTAAAATGCAATATTATGCGAAATTCTGAGATTCGAAGGCCAAATCACATATCGTGATACTACATGAAATAGTATCGAAATATTGGTAAAAATGAATATATTTACGTAATATCAAACTACATGAAAAACGTGAAAAAGTCAATATTTAACTATATTTGAGGATTTTAACTTCAAATCATAGAGCGAGGTTTCGTATTATTTAGATCCAAGAAAAGACATATGAAAATGTTGTTTCCAATACAAATGATAAAAATCAATGTATTTTCATTAGTGTTAACTAAAATGTTCCTGATTTTCCGTTTATATTACCGATGGAAGATGTACACGAACATCGCTCTATTCCGGCTGAAACGTCGATATATGCAATAAAAACAGAACTTCTCCCCTTTTCAATATCTTACTCGGTATTTTAACGAGAAACAAATAGTTGATTGAAAATGAAGTATTTAAGGTTATTATCTAATCAATTATGTGTTTGCGTCATTTTTATCGTATATATAATGAATTAATACCCATTGACTGAAAATTCACAAAAACGAGGAAAAATGGCAAAATATTGCCTAATTCGATCATATTTTGTTTAAATCAAACAAAGGAAAAGGGGATGATAAACGTCAAAATATTGCTAAATTCGATGAATTTTCGTACGAAACAAAATGCAAGAAAACTCGCTTAAAATGCAATATTGTTCGAAATTCTGAGATTTGAAGGCCAAATCACATATCGTTATACTACATGAAATAGAATCGAAATATTGGTAAAAATGAATGTATTTACGTAGTATCAAACTACATGAAAAACTTGAAAAAAAGTCACTATTTAACCATATTTGAGGATTTTAACTTCAAATCATAGAGCGAGGTTTCGTATTATTTAGATCCAAGAAAAGACATATGACAATGTTGTTTCCAATACAAATGATAAAAATCAATGTATTTTCATTAGTATTAACTAAAATGTTCCTGATTTTCCGTTTATATTACCGATGGAAGATGTACACGAAAATCGCTCTATTCCGGCTGAAACGTCGATATTTGCAATAAAAACAGAACTTCTCCCCTTTTCAATATCTTACTCAGTATTTTAACGAGAAACAAATAGTTGATTGAAAATGAAGTATTTAAGGTTATTATCTAATGTATTATGTGTTTGCGTCATTTTTATCGTATATATAATGAATTAACTGAAAAGAATTTTCGTAGACTGAAAATTCACAAAAACGTGGAAAAACGGCAAAATATTGCCTAATTCGATGATATTTTGTTTAAATCAAATAAAGGAAAAGGGGATGATAAACGCCAAATATTGCTAAATTCGATGATTTTTCGTACGAAACAAAATGCAAGAAAACTTGCTTAAAATGCAATATTATGCGAAATTCTGAGATTTGAAGGCCAAATCACATATCGTGATACGACATGAAATAGCATCGAAATATTGGTAAAAATGAATATATTTACGTAATATCAAACTACATGAAAAAAGTGAAAAAAGTCAATATTTAACCATATTTGAGGATTTTAACTTCAAATCATAGAGCGAGGTTTCGTATTATTTAGATCCAAGAATAGACATATGACAATGTTGTTTCCAATACAAATGATAAAAATCAATGTGTTTTCATTAGAATTAACTAAAATGTTCCTGATTTTCCGTTTATATTACCGAGGGAAGATGTACACGTAAAACCGCTCTAATCCGGCTGAAACGTCGATATATGCAATAAAAACCGAACTTCTCCCCTTTTCATTATCTTACTCAGTGTTTTAACGCGAAACAAATAGATGATTGAAAATGAGTATTTTAGTTATTATCAAATCAATTATGTGTTTCCATCATTTTTATCGTATATATATGAATTAATACCCATAGACTGTAAATTCACAAAAACGTAGAAAACGGCAAAATATTGCCTAATTCGATGATATTTTGTTTAAGTCACATAAAGGAAAAGGGGATGATAAACGTCAAAATATTGCTAAATTTGATGATTTTTCGTACGAAACAAAATGCAAGAAAACTTGCTTAAAATGCAATATTATGCGAAATTCTGAGATTTGAAGGCCAAATCACATATCGTGATACTACATGAAATAGAATCGAAATATTGGTAAAAATGAATATATTTACGTAATATCAAACTACATGAAAAACGTGAAAAAGTCAATATTTAACCATATTTGAGGATTTTAACTTCAAATCATAGAGCGAGGTTTCGTATTATTTAGATCCAAGAAAAGACATATGACAATGTTGTTTCCAATACAAATGATAAAAATCAATGTATTTTCATTAGTATTAACTAAAATGTTCCTGATTTTCCGTTTATATTACCGATGGAAGATGTACACGAAAATCGCTCTATTCCGGCTGAAACGTCGATATATGCAATAAAAACAGAACTTCTCCCCTTTTCAATATCTTACTCGGTATTTTAACGAGAAACAAATAGTTGATTGAAAATGAAGTATTTAAGGTTATTATCTAATCAATTATGTGTTTGCGTCATTTTTATCGTATATATAATGAATTAATACCCATAGACTGAAAATTCACAAAAACGAGGAAAAATGGCAAAATATTGCCTAATTCGATCATATTTTGTTTAAATCAAACAAAGGAAAAGGGGATGATAAACGTCAAAATATTGCTAAATTCGATGATTTTTCGTACGAAACAAAATGCAAGAAAACTTGCTTAAAATGCAATATTGTGCGAAATTCTGAGATTTGAAGGCCAAATCACATATCGTGATACTACATTAAATAGAATCGAAATATTGGTAAAAATGAATATATTTACGTAGTATCAAACTACATGAAAAAGGTGAAAAAAGTCACTATTTAACCATATTTGAGGATTTTAACTTCAAATCATAGAGAGAGGTTTCGTATTATTTAGATCCAAAAAAAGACATATGACCATGTTGTTTCCAATACAAATTATAAAAATCAATGTGTTTTCATTAGAATTTACTAAAATGTTCCTGATTTTCCGTTTATATTACCGAGGGAAGATGTACACGTAAAACCGCTCTAATTCGGCTGAAACGTCGATATATGCAATAAAAACCGAACTTCTCCCCTTTTCAATATCTTACTCAGTATTTTAACGAGAAACAAATAGATGATTGAAAATGAAGTATTTAAGGTTATTATCTAATCAATTATGTGTTTGCATCATTTTTATCGTATATATATATATGAATTATTACCCATAGACTGAAAATTCACAAAAACGTGGAAAAAACGGCAAAATATTGCCTAATTCGATGATATTTTGTTTAAATCACACAAAGGAAAAGGGGATGATAAACGTCAAAATATTGCTAAATTCGATGATTTTTCGTACGAAACAAAATGCAAGAAAACTTGCTTAAAATGCAATATTATGCGAAATTTTGAGATTCGAAGGCCAAATCACATATCGTGATACTACATGAAATAGTATCGAAATATAGGTAAAAATGAATATATTTACGTAATATCAAACTACATGAAAAACGTGAAAAAGTCAATATTTAACTATATTTGAGGATTTTAACTTCAAATCATAGAGCGAGGTTTCGATTTATTTAGATCCAAGAAAAGACATATGAAAATGTTGTTTCCAATACAAATGATAAAAATCAATGTATTTTCATTAGTATTAACTAAAATGTTCCTGATTTTCCGTTTATATTACCGATGGAAGATGTACACGAAAATCGCTCTATTCCGGCTGAAACGTCGATATATGCAATAAAAACAGAACTTCTCCCCTTTTCAATATCTTACTCGGTATTTTAACGAGAAACAAATAGTTGATTGAAAATGAAGTATTTAAGGTTATTATCTAATCAATTATGTGTTTGCGTCATTTTTATCGTATATATAATGAATTAATACCCATTGACTGAAAATTCACAAAAACGAGGAAAAATGGCAAAATATTGCCTAATTCGATCATATTTTGTTTAAATCAAACAAAGGAAAAGGGGATGATAAACGTCAAAATATTGCTAAATTCGATGAATTTTCGTACGAAACAAAATGCAAGAAAACTCGCTTAAAATGCAATATTGTTCGAAATTCTGAGATTTGAAGGCCAAATCACATATCGTTATACTACATGAAATAGAATCGAAATATTGGTAAAAATGAATGTATTTACGTAGTATCAAACTACATGAAAAACTTGAAAAAAAGTCACTATTTAACCATATTTGAGGATTTTAACTTCAAATCATAGAGCGAGGTTTCGTATTATTTAGATCCAAGAAAAGACATATGACAATGTTGTTTCCAATATAAATGATAAAAATCAATGTATTTTCAATAGTATTAACTAAAATGTTCCTGATTTTCCGTTTATATTACCGATGGAAGATGTACACTAAAATTGCTCTATTCCGGCTGAAACGTCGATATTTGCAATAAAAACAGAACTTCTCCCCTTTTCAATATCATACTCAGTATTTTAACGAGAAACAAATAGTTGATTGAAAATGAAGTATTTAAGGTTATTATCTAATGTATTATGTGTTTGCGTCATTTTTATCGTATATATAATGAATTAACTGAAAAGACTGAAAAGAATTTTCATAGACTGAAAATTCACAAAAACGTGGAAAAACGGCAAAATATTGCCTAATTCGATGATATTTTGTTTAAATCAAATAAAGGAAAACGGGGATGATAAACGCCAAATATTGCTAAATTCGATGATTTTTCGTACGAAACAAAATGCAAGAAAACTTGCTTAAAATGCAATATTATGCGAAATTCTGAGATTTGAAGGCCAAATCACATATCGTGAAACGACATGAAATAGCATCGAAATATTGGTAAAAATGAATATATTTACGTAATATCAAACTAAATGAAAAAAGTGAAAAAAGTCAATATTTAACCATATTTGAGGATTTTAACTTCAAATCATAGAGCGAGGTTTCGTATTATTTAGATCCAAGAATAGACATATGACAATGTTGTTTCCAATACAAATGATAAAAATCAATGTGTTTTCATTAGAATTAACTAAAATGTTCCTGATTTTCCGTTTATTTTACCGAGGGAAGATGTACACGTAAAACCGCTCTAATCCGGCTGAAACGTCGATATATGCAATAAAAACCGAACTTCTCCCCTTTTCAATATCTTACTCAGTATTTTAACGAGAAACAAATAGATGATTGAAAATAAAGTATTTAAGGTTATTATCTAATCAATTATGTGTTTGCATCATTTTTATCGTATATATATATAAATTATTACCCATAGACTGAAAATTCACAAAAACGTGGAAAAACGGCAAAATATTGCCTAATTCGATGATATTGTGTTTAAATCTCATAAAGGAAAAGGGGATGATAAACGTCAAAATATTGCTAAATTCGATGATTTTTCGTACGAAACAAAATGCAAGAAAACTTGCTTAAAATGCAATATTATGCGAAATTCTGAGATTCGAAGGCCAAATCACATATCGTGATACTACATGAAATAGTATCGAAATATTGGTAAAAATGAATATATTTACGTAATTTCAAACTACATGAAAAACGTGAAAAAGTCAATATTTAACTATATTTGAGGATTTTAACTTCAAATCATAGAGCGAGGTTTCGTATTATTTAGATCCAAGAAAAGACATATGAAAATGTTGTTTCCAATACAAATGATAAAAATCAATGTATTTTCATTAGTGTTAACTAAAATGTTCCTGATTTTCCGTTTATATTACCGATGGAAGATGTACACGAACATCGCTCTATTCCGGCTGAAACGTCGATATATGCAATAAAAACAGAACTTCTCCCCTTTTCAATATCTTACTCGGTATTTTAACGAGAAACAAATAGTTGATTGAAAATGAAGTATTTAAGGTTATTATCTAATCAATTATGTGTTTGCGTCATTTTTATCGTATATATAATGAATTAATACCCATTGACTGAAAATTCACAAAAACGAGGAAAAATGGCAAAATATTGCCTAATTCGATCATATTTTGTTTAAATCAAACAAAGGAAAAGGGGATGATAAACGTCAAAATATTGCTAAATTCGATGAATTTTCGTACGAAACAAAATGCAAGAAAACTCGCTTAAAATGCAATATTGTTCGAAATTCTGAGATTTGAAGGCCAAATCACATATCGTTATACTACATGAAATAGAATCGAAATATTGGTAAAAATGAATGTATTTACGTAGTATCAAACTACATGAAAAACTTGAAAAAAAGTCACTATTTAACCATATTTGAGGATTTTAACTTCAAATCATAGAGCGAGGTTTCGTATTATTTAGATCCAAGAAAAGACATATGACAATGTTGTTTCCAATACAAATGATAAAAATCAATGTATTTTCATTAGTATTAACTAAAATGTTCCTGATTTTCCGTTTATATTACCGATGGAAGATGTACACGAAAATCGCTCTATTCCGGCTGAAACGTCGATATTTGCAATAAAAACAGAACTTCTCCCCTTTTCAATATCTTACTCAGTATTTTAACGAGAAACAAATAGTTGATTGAAAATGAAGTATTTAAGGTTATTATCTAATGTATTATGTGTTTGCGTCATTTTTATCGTATATATAATGAATTAACTGAAAAGAATTTTCGTAGACTGAAAATTCACAAAAACGTGGAAAAACGGCAAAATATTGCCTAATTCGATGATATTTTGTTTAAATCAAATAAAGGAAAAGGGGATGATAAACGCCAAATATTGCTAAATTCGATGATTTTTCGTACGAAACAAAATGCAAGAAAACTTGCTTAAAATGCAATATTATGCGAAATTCTGAGATTTGAAGGCCAAATCACATATCGTGATACGACATGAAATAGCATCGAAATATTGGTAAAAATGAATATATTTACGTAATATCAAACTACATGAAAAAAGTGAAAAAAGTCAATATTTAACCATATTTGAGGATTTTAACTTCAAATCATAGAGCGAGGTTTCGTATTATTTAGATCCAAGAATAGACATATGACAATGTTGTTTCCAATACAAATGATAAAAATCAATGTGTTTTCATTAGAATTAACTAAAATGTTCCTGATTTTCCGTTTATATTACCGAGGGAAGATGTACACGTAAAACCGCTCTAATCCGGCTGAAACGTCGATATATGCAATAAAAACCGAACTTCTCCCCTTTTCATTATCTTACTCAGTGTTTTAACGCGAAACAAATAGATGATTGAAAATGAGTATTTTAGTTATTATCAAATCAATTATGTGTTTCCATCATTTTTATCGTATATATATGAATTAATACCCATAGACTGTAAATTCACAAAAACGTAGAAAACGGCAAAATATTGCCTAATTCGATGATATTTTGTTTAAGTCACATAAAGGAAAAGGGGATGATAAACGTCAAAATATTGCTAAATTTGATGATTTTTCGTACGAAACAAAATGCAAGAAAACTTGCTTAAAATGCAATATTATGCGAAATTCTGAGATTTGAAGGCCAAATCACATATCGTGATACTACATGAAATAGAATCGAAATATTGGTAAAAATGAATATATTTACGTAATATCAAACTACATGAAAAACGTGAAAAAGTCAATATTTAACCATATTTGAGGATTTTAACTTCAAATCATAGAGCGAGGTTTCGTATTATTTAGATCCAAGAAAAGACATATGACAATGTTGTTTCCAATACAAATGATAAAAATCAATGTATTTTCATTAGTATTAACTAAAATGTTCCTGATTTTCCGTTTATATTACCGATGGAAGATGTACACGAAAATCGCTCTATTCCGGCTGAAACGTCGATATATGCAATAAAAACAGAACTTCTCCCCTTTTCAATATCTTACTCGGTATTTTAACGAGAAACAAATAGTTGATTGAAAATGAAGTATTTAAGGTTATTATCTAATCAATTATGTGTTTGCGTCATTTTTATCGTATATATAATGAATTAATACCCATAGACTGAAAATTCACAAAAACGAGGAAAAATGGCAAAATATTGCCTAATTCGATCATATTTTGTTTAAATCAAACAAAGGAAAAGGGGATGATAAACGTCAAAATATTGCTAAATTCGATGATTTTTCGTACGAAACAAAATGCAAGAAAACTTGCTTAAAATGCAATATTGTGCGAAATTCTGAGATTTGAAGGCCAAATCACATATCGTGATACTACATTAAATAGAATCGAAATATTGGTAAAAATGAATATATTTACGTAGTATCAAACTACATGAAAAAGGTGAAAAAAGTCACTATTTAACCATATTTGAGGATTTTAACTTCAAATCATAGAGAGAGGTTTCGTATTATTTAGATCCAAAAAAAGACATATGACCATGTTGTTTCCAATACAAATTATAAAAATCAATGTGTTTTCATTAGAATTTACTAAAATGTTCCTGATTTTCCGTTTATATTACCGAGGGAAGATGTACACGTAAAACCGCTCTAATTCGGCTGAAACGTCGATATATGCAATAAAAACCGAACTTCTCCCCTTTTCAATATCTTACTCAGTATTTTAACGAGAAACAAATAGATGATTGAAAATGAAGTATTTAAGGTTATTATCTAATCAATTATGTGTTTGCATCATTTTTATCGTATATATATATATGAATTATTACCCATAGACTGAAAATTCACAAAAACGTGGAAAAACGGCAAAATATTGCCTAATTCGATGATATTTTGTTTAAATCACACAAAGGAAAAGGGGATGATAAACGTCAAAATATTGCTAAATTCGATGATTTTTCGTACGAAACAAAATGCAAGAAAACTTGCTTAAAATGCAATATTATGCGAAATTTTGAGATTCGAAGGCCAAATCACATATCGTGATACTACATGAAATAGTATCGAAATATAGGTAAAAATGAATATATTTACGTAATATCAAACTACATGAAAAACGTGAAAAAGTCAATATTTAACTATATTTGAGGATTTTAACTTCAAATCATAGAGCGAGGTTTCGATTTATTTAGATCCAAGAAAAGACATATGAAAATGTTGTTTCCAATACAAATGATAAAAATCAATGTATTTTCATCAGTGTTAACTAAAATGTTCCTGATTTTCCGTTTATATTACCGATGGAAGATGTACACGAAAATCGCTCTATTCCGGCTGAAACGTCGATATATGCAATAAAAACAGAACTTCTCCCCTTTTCAATATCTTACTAAGTATTTTAACGAGAAACTAATAGTTGATTGAAAATGAAGTATTTAAGGTTATTATCTAATCAATTATGTGTTTGCGTCATTTTTATCGTATATATAATGAATTAATACCCATAGACTGAAAATTCACAAAAACGAGGAAAAATGGCAAAATATTGCCTAATTCGATCATATTTTGTTTAAATCAAACAAAGGAAAAGGGGATGATAAACGTCAAAATATTGCTAAATTCGATGATTTTTCGTACGAAACAAAATGCAAGAAAACTTGCTTAAAATGCAATATTGTGCGAAATTCTGAGATTTGAAGGCCAAATCACATATCGTTATACTACATGAAATAGAATCGAAATATTGGTAAAAATGAATGTATTTACGTAGTATCAAACTACATGAAAAACTTGAAAAAAAGTCACTATTTAACCATATTTGAGGATTTTAACTTCAAATCATAGAGCGAGGTTTCGTATTATTTAGATCCAAGAAAAGACATATGACAATGTTGTTTCCAATATAAATGATAAAAATCAATGTATTTTCAATAGTATTAACTAAAATGTTCCTGATTTTCCGTTTATATTACCGATGGAAGATGTACACTAAAATCGCTCTATTCCGGCTGAAACGTCGATATTTGCAATAAAAACAGAACTTCTCCCCTTTTCAATATCATACTCAGTATTTTAACGAGAAACAAATAGTTGATTGAAAATGAAGTATTTAAGGTTATTATCTAATGTATTATGTGTTTGCGTCATTTTTATCGTATATATAATGAATTAACTGAAAAGACTGAAAAGAATTTTCATAGACTGAAAATTCACAAAAACGTGGAAAAACGGCAAAATATTGCCTAATTCGATGATATTTTGTTTAAATCAAATAAAGGTAAAGGGGGATGATAAACGCCAAATATTGCTAAATTCGATGATTTTTCGTACGAAACAAAATGCAAGAAAACTTGCTTAAAATGCAATATTATGCGAAATTCTGAGATTTGAAGGCCAAATCACATATCGTGAAACGACATGAAATAGCATCGAAATATTGGTAAAAATGAATATATTTACGTAATATCAAACTAAATGAAAAAAGTGAAAAAGTCAATATTTAACCATATTTGAGGATTTTAACTTCAAATCATAGAGCGAGGTTTCGTATTATTTAGATCCAAGAATAGACATATGACAATGTTGTTTAAAAAACAAATGATAAAAATCAATGTGTTTTCATTAGAATTAACTAAAATGTTCCTGATTTTCCGTTTATTTTACCGAGGGAAGATGTACACGTAAAACCGCTCTAATCCGGCTGAAACGTCGATATATGCAATAAAAACCGAACTTCTCCCCTTTTCAATATCTTACTCAGTATTTTAACGAGAAACAAATAGATGATTGAAAATAAAGTATTTAAGGTTATTATCTAATCAATTATGTGTTTGCATCATTTTTATCGTATATATATATAAATTATTACCCATAGACTGAAAATTCACAAAAACGTGGAAAAACGGCAAAATATTGCCTAATTCGATGATATTGTGTTTAAATCTCATAAAGGAAAAGGGGATGATGAACGTCAAAATATTGCTAAATTCGATGATTTTTCGTACGAAACAAAATGCAAGAAAACTTGCTTAAAATGCAATATTATGCGAAATTTTGAGATTCGAAGGCCAAATCACATATCGTGATACTACATGAAATAGTATCGAAATATAGGTAAAAATGAATATATTTACGTAATATCAAACTACATGAAAAACGTGAAAAAGTCAATATTTAACTATATTTGAGGATTTTAACTTCAAATCATAGAGCGAGGTTTCGATTTATTTAGATCCAAGAAAAGACATATGAAAATGTTGTTTCCAATACAAATGATAAAAATCAATGTATTTTCATCAGTGTTAACTAAAATGTTCCTGATTTTCCGTTTATATTACCGATGGAAGATGTACACGAAAATCGCTCTATTCCGGCTGAAACGTCGATATATGCAATAAAAACAGAACTTCTCCCCTTTTCAATATCTTACTAAGTATTTTAACGAGAAACTAATAGTTGATTGAAAATGAAGTATTTAAGGTTATTATCTAATCAATTATGTGTTTGCGTCATTTTTATCGTATATATAATGAATTAATACCCATAGACTGAAAATTCACAAAAACGAGGAAAAATGGCAAAATATTGCCTAATTCGATCATATTTTGTTTAAATCAAACAAAGGAAAAGGGGATGATAAACGTCAAAATATTGCTAAATTCGATGATTTTTCGTACGAAACAAAATGCAAGAAAACTTGCTTAAAATGCAATATTGTGCGAAATTCTGAGATTTGAAGGCCAAATCACATATCGTTATACTACATGAAATAGAATCGAAATATTGGTAAAAATGAATGTATTTACGTAGTATCAAACTACATGAAAAACTTGAAAAAAAGTCACTATTTAACCATATTTGAGGATTTTAACTTCAAATCATAGAGCGAGGTTTCGTATTATTTAGATCCAAGAAAACACATATGACAATGTTGTTTCCAATATAAATGATAAAAATCAATGTATTTTCAATAGTATTAACTAAAATGTTCCTGATTTTCCGTTTATATTACCGATGGAAGATGTACACTAAAATCGCTCTATTCCGGCTGAAACGTCGATATTTGCAATAAAAACAGAACTTCTCCCCTTTTCAATATCATACTCAGTATTTTAACGAGAAACAAATAGTTGATTGAAAATGAAGTATTTAAGGTTATTATCTAATGTATTATGTGTTTGCGTCATTTTTATCGTATATATATATAAATTATTACCCATAGACTGAAAATTCACAAAAACGTGGAAAAACGGCAAAATATTGCCTAATTCGATGATATTGTGTTTAAATCTCATAAAGGAAAAGGGGATGATGAACGTCAAAATATTGCTAAATTCGATGATTTTTCGTACGAAACAAAATGCAAGAAAACTTGCTTAAAATGCAATATTATGCGAAATTTTGAGATTCGAAGGCCAAATCACATATCGTGATACTACATGAAATAGTATCGAAATATAGGTAAAATGAATATATTTACGTAATATCAAACTACATGAAAAACGTGAAAAAGTCAATATTTAACTATATTTGAGGATTTTAACTTCAAATCATAGAGCGAGGTTTCGATTTATTTAGATCCAAGAAAAGACATATGAAAATGTTGTTTCCAATACAAATGATAAAAATCAATGTATTTTCATCAGTGTTAACTAAAATGTTCCTGATTTTCCGTTTATATTACCGATGGAAGATGTACACGAAAATCGCTCTATTCCGGCTGAAACGTCGATATATGCAATAAAAACAGAACTTCTCCCCTTTTCAATATCTTACTAAGTATTTTAACGAGAAACTAATAGTTGATTGAAAATGAAGTATTTAAGGTTATTATCTAATCAATTATGTGTTTGCGTCATTTTTATCGTATATATAATGAATTAATACCCATAGACTGAAAATTCACAAAAACGAGGAAAAATGGCAAAATATTGCCTAATTCGATCATATTTTGTTTAAATCAAACAAAGGAAAAGGGGATGATAAACGTCAAAATATTGCTAAATTCGATGATTTTTCGTACGAAACAAAATGCAAGAAAACTTGCTTAAAATGCAATATTGTGCGAAATTCTGAGATTTGAAGGCCAAATCACATATCGTTATACTACATGAAATAGAATCGAAATATTGGTAAAAATGAATGTATTTACGTAGTATCAAACTACATGAAAAACTTGAAAAAAAGTCACTATTTAACCATATTTGAGGATTTTAACTTCAAATCATAGAGCGAGGTTTCGTATTATTTAGATCCAAGAAAACACATATGACAATGTTGTTTCCAATATAAATGATAAAAATCAATGTATTTTCAATAGTATTAACTAAAATGTTCCTGATTTTCCGTTTATATTACCGATGGAAGATGTACACTAAAATCGCTCTATTCCGGCTGAAACGTCGATATTTGCAATAAAAACAGAACTTCTCCCCTTTTCAATATCATACTCAGTATTTTAACGAGAAACAAATAGTTGATTGAAAATGAAGTATTTAAGGTTATTATCTAATGTATTATGTGTTTGCGTCATTTTTATCGTATATATAATGAATTAACTGAAAAGACTGAAAAGAATTTTCATAGACTGAAAATTCACAAAAACGTGGAAAAACGGCAAAATATTGCCTAATTCGATGATATTTTGTTTAAATCAAATAAAGGAAAAGGGGGATGATAAACGCCAAATATTGCTAAATTCGATGATTTTTCGTACGAAACCAAATGCAAGAAAACTTGCTTAAAATGCAATATTATGCGAAATTCTGAGATTTGAAGGCCAAATCACATATCGTGAAACGACATGAAATAGCATCGAAATATTGGTAAAAATGAATATATTTACGTAATATCAAACTAAATGAAAAAAGTGAAAAAGTCAATATTTAACCATATTTGAGGATTTTAACTTCAAATCATAGAGCGAGGTTTCGTATTATTTAGATCCAAGAATAGACATATGACAATGTTGTTTCCAATACAAATGATAAAAATCAATGTGTTTTCATTAGAATTAACTAAAATGTTCCTGATTTTCCGTTTATTTTACCGAGGGAAGATGTACACGTAAAACCGCTCTAATCCGGCTGAAACGTCGATATATGCAATAAAAACCGAACTTCTCCCCTTTTCAATATCTTACTCAGTATTTTAACGAGAAACAAATAGATGATTGAAAATAAAGTATTTAAGGTTATTATCTAATCAATTATGTGTTTGCATCATTTTTATCGTATATATATATAAATTATTACCCATAGACTGAAAATTCACAAAAACGTGGAAAAACGGCAAAATATTGCCTAATTCGATGATATTGTGTTTAAATCTCATAAAGGAAAAGGGGATGATAAACGTCAAAATATTGCTAAATTCGATGATTTTTCGTACGAAACAAAATGCAAGAAAACTTGCTTAAAATGCAATATTATGCGAAATTCTGAGATTCGAAGGCCAAATCACATATCGTGATACTACATGAAATAGTATCGAAATATTGGTAAAAATGAATATATTTACGTAATATCAAACTACATGAAAAACGTGAAAAAGTCAATATTTAACTATATTTGAGGATTTTAACTTCAAATCATAGAGCGAGGTTTCGTATTATTTAGATCCAAGAAAAGACATATGAAAATGTTGTTTCCAATACAAATGATAAAAATCAATGTATTTTCATTAGTGTTAACTAAAATGTTCCTGATTTTCCGTTTATATTACCGATGGAAGATGTACACTAAAATCGCTCTATTCCGGCTGAAACGTCGATATTTGCAATAAAAACAGAACTTCTCCCCTTTTCAATATCATACTCAGTATTTTAACGAGAAACAAATAGTTGATTGAAAATGAAGTATTTAAGGTTATTATCTAATGTATTATGTGTTTGCGTCATTTTTATCGTATATATAATGAATTAACTGAAAAGACTGAAAAGAATTTTCATAGACTGAAAATTCACAAAAACGTGGAAAAACGGCAAAATATTGCCTAATTCGATGATATTTTGTTTAAATCAAATAAAGGAAAAGGGGGATGATAAACGCCAAATATTGCTAAATTCGATGATTTTTCGTACGAAACAAAATGCAAGAAAACTTGCTTAAAATGCAATATTATGCGAAATTCTGAGATTTGAAGGCCAAATCACATATCGTGAAACGACATGAAATAGCATCGAAATATTGGTAAAAATGAATATATTTACGTAATATCAAACTAAATGAAAAAAGTGAAAAAGTCAATATTTAACCATATTTGGAGATTTTAACTTCAAATCATAGAGCGAGGTTTCGTATTATTTAGATCCAAGAATAGACATATGACAATGTTGTTTCCAATACAAATGATAAAAATCAATGTGTTTTCATTAGAATTAACTAAAATGTTCCTGATTTTCCGTTTATTTTACCGAGGGAAGATGTACACGTAAAACCGCTCTAATCCGGCTGAAACGTCGATATATGCAATAAAAACCGAACTTCTCCCCTTTTCAATATCTTACTCAGTATTTTAACGAGAAACAAATAGATGATTGAAAATAAAGTATTTAAGGTTATTATCTAATCAATTATGTGTTTGCATCATTTTTATCGTATATATATATAAATTATTACCCATAGACTGAAAATTCACAAAAACGTGGAAAAACGGCAAAATATTGCCTAATTCGATGATATTGTGTTTAAATCTCATAAAGGAAAAGGGGATGATAAACGTCAAAATATTGCTAAATTCGATGATTTTTCGTACGAAACAAAATGCAAGAAAACTTGCTTAAAATGCAATATTATGCGAAATTCTGAGATTCGAAGGCCAAATCACATATCGTGATACTACATGAAATAGTATCGAAATATTGGTAAAAATGAATATATTTACGTAATATCAAACTACATGAAAAACGTGAAAAAGTCAATATTTAACTATATTTGAGGATTTTAACTTCAAATCATAGAGCGAGGTTTCGTATTATTTAGATCCAAGAAAAGACATATGAAAATGTTGTTTCCAATACAAATGATAAAAATGTATTTTCATTAGTGTTAACTAAAATGTTCCTGATTTTCCGTTTATATTACCGATGGAAGATGTACACGAAAATCGCTCTATTCCGGCTGAAACGTCGATATATGCAATAAAAACAGAACTTCTCCCCTTTTCAATATCTTACTCGGTATTTTAACGAGAAACAAATAGTTGATTGAAAATGAAGTATTTAAGGTTATTATCTAATCAATTATGTGTTTGCGTCATTTTTATCGTATATATAATGAATTAATACCCATTGACTGAAAATTCACAAAAACGAGGAAAAATGGCAAAATATTGCCTAATTCGATCATATTTTGTTTAAATCAAACAAAGGAAAAGGGGATGATAAACGTCAAAATATTGCTAAATTCGATGAATTTTCGTACGAAACAAAATGCAAGAAAACTCGCTTAAAATGCAATATTGTTCGAAATTCTGAGATTTGAAGGCCAAATCACATATCGTTATACTACATGAAATAGAATCGAAATATTGGTAAAAATGAATGTATTTACGTAGTATCAAACTACATGAAAAACTTGAAAAAAAGTCACTATTTAACCATATTTGAGGATTTTAACTTCAAATCATAGAGCGAGGTTTCGTATTATTTAGATCCAAGAAAAGACATATGACAATGTTGTTTCCAATATAAATGATAAAAATCAATGTATTTTCAATAGTATTAACTAAAATGTTCCTGATTTTCCGTTTATATTACCGATGGAAGATGTACACTAAAATTGCTCTATTCCGGCTGAAACGTCGATATTTGCAATAAAAACAGAACTTCTCCCCTTTTCAATATCATACTCAGTATTTTAACGAGAAACAAATAGTTGATTGAAAATGAAGTATTTAAGGTTATTATCTAATGTATTATGTGTTTGCGTCATTTTTATCGTATATATAATGAATTAACTGAAAAGACTGAAAAGAATTTTCATAGACTGAAAATTCACAAAAACGTGGAAAAACGGCAAAATATTGCCTAATTCGATGATATTTTGT
Organism: Procambarus clarkii; assembly: GCF_040958095.1. NCBI lineage: Eukaryota > Metazoa > Arthropoda > Malacostraca > Decapoda > Cambaridae > Procambarus > Procambarus clarkii. The sequence goes on along the minus strand of NW_027189838.1, from coordinate 44,294 downwards.
TTAAATCAAATAAAGGAAAAGGGGGATGATAAACGCCAAATATTGCTAAATTCGATGATTTTTCGTACGAAACAAAATGCAAGAAAACTTGCTTAAAATGCAATATTATGCGAAATTCTGAGATTTGAAGGCCAAATCACATATCGTGAAACGACATGAAATAGCATCGAAATATTGGTAAAAATGAATATATTTACGTAATATCAAACTAAATGAAAAAAGTGAAAAAAGTCAATATTTAACCATATTTGAGGATTTTAACTTCAAATCATAGAGCGAGGTTTCGTATTATTTAGATCCAAGAATAGACATATGACAATGTTGTTTCCAATACAAATGATAAAAATCAATGTGTTTTCATTAGAATTAACTAAAATGTTCCTGATTTTCCGTTTATTTTACCGAGGGAAGATGTACACGTAAAACCGCTCTAATCCGGCTGAAACGTCGATATATGCAATAAAAACCGAACTTCTCCCCTTTTCAATATCTTACTCAGTATTTTAACGAGAAACAAATAGATGATTGAAAATAAAGTATTTAAGGTTATTATCTAATCAATTATGTGTTTGCATCATTTTTATCGTATATATATATAAATTATTACCCATAGACTGAAAATTCACAAAAACGTGGAAAAACGGCAAAATATTGCCTAATTCGATGATATTGTGTTTAAATCTCATAAAGGAAAAGGGGATGATAAACGTCAAAATATTGCTAAATTCGATGATTTTTCGTACGAAACAAAATGCAAGAAAACTTGCTTAAAATGCAATATTATGCGAAATTCTGAGATTCGAAGGCCAAATCACATATCGTGATACTACATGAAATAGTATCGAAATATTGGTAAAAATGAATATATTTACGTAATATCAAACTACATGAAAAACGTGAAAAAGTCAATATTTAACTATATTTGAGGATTTTAACTTCAAATCATAGAGCGAGGTTTCGTATTATTTAGATCCAAGAAAAGACATATGAAAATGTTGTTTCCAATACAAATGATAAAAATCAATGTATTTTCATTAGTGTTAACTAAAATGTTCCTGATTTTCCGTTTATATTACCGATGGAAGATGTACACGAACATCGCTCTATTCCGGCTGAAACGTCGATATATGCAATAAAAACAGAACTTCTCCCCTTTTCAATATCTTACTCGGTATTTTAACGAGAAACAAATAGTTGATTGAAAATGAAGTATTTAAGGTTATTATCTAATCAATTATGTGTTTGCGTCATTTTTATCGTATATATAATGAATTAATACCCATTGACTGAAAATTCACAAAAACGAGGAAAAATGGCAAAATATTGCCTAATTCGATCATATTTTGTTTAAATCAAACAAAGGAAAAGGGGATGATAAACGTCAAAATATTGCTAAATTCGATGAATTTTCGTACGAAACAAAATGCAAGAAAACTCGCTTAAAATGCAATATTGTTCGAAATTCTGAGATTTGAAGGCCAAATCACATATCGTTATACTACATGAAATAGAATCGAAATATTGGTAAAAATGAATGTATTTACGTAGTATCAAACTACATGAAAAACTTGAAAAAAAGTCACTATTTAACCATATTTGAGGATTTTAACTTCAAATCATAGAGCGAGGTTTCGTATTATTTAGATCCAAGAAAAGACATATGACAATGTTGTTTCCAATACAAATGATAAAAATCAATGTATTTTCATTAGTATTAACTAAAATGTTCCTGATTTTCCGTTTATATTACCGATGGAAGATGTACACGAAAATCGCTCTATTCCGGCTGAAACGTCGATATTTGCAATAAAAACAGAACTTCTCCCCTTTTCAATATCTTACTCAGTATTTTAACGAGAAACAAATAGTTGATTGAAAATGAAGTATTTAAGGTTATTATCTAATGTATTATGTGTTTGCGTCATTTTTATCGTATATATAATGAATTAACTGAAAAGAATTTTCGTAGACTGAAAATTCACAAAAACGTGGAAAAACGGCAAAATATTGCCTAATTCGATGATATTTTGTTTAAATCAAATAAAGGAAAAGGGGATGATAAACGCCAAATATTGCTAAATTCGATGATTTTTCGTACGAAACAAAATGCAAGAAAACTTGCTTAAAATGCAATATTATGCGAAATTCTGAGATTTGAAGGCCAAATCACATATCGTGATACGACATGAAATAGCATCGAAATATTGGTAAAAATGAATATATTTACGTAATATCAAACTACATGAAAAAAGTGAAAAAAGTCAATATTTAACCATATTTGAGGATTTTAACTTCAAATCATAGAGCGAGGTTTCGTATTATTTAGATCCAAGAATAGACATATGACAATGTTGTTTCCAATACAAATGATAAAAATCAATGTGTTTTCATTAGAATTAACTAAAATGTTCCTGATTTTCCGTTTATATTACCGAGGGAAGATGTACACGTAAAACCGCTCTAATCCGGCTGAAACGTCGATATATGCAATAAAAACCGAACTTCTCCCCTTTTCATTATCTTACTCAGTGTTTTAACGCGAAACAAATAGATGATTGAAAATGAGTATTTTAGTTATTATCAAATCAATTATGTGTTTCCATCATTTTTATCGTATATATATGAATTAATACCCATAGACTGTAAATTCACAAAAACGTAGAAAACGGCAAAATATTGCCTAATTCGATGATATTTTGTTTAAGTCACATAAAGGAAAAGGGGATGATAAACGTCAAAATATTGCTAAATTTGATGATTTTTCGTACGAAACAAAATGCAAGAAAACTTGCTTAAAATGCAATATTATGCGAAATTCTGAGATTTGAAGGCCAAATCACATATCGTGATACTACATGAAATAGAATCGAAATATTGGTAAAAATGAATATATTTACGTAATATCAAACTACATGAAAAACGTGAAAAAGTCAATATTTAACCATATTTGAGGATTTTAACTTCAAATCATAGAGCGAGGTTTCGTATTATTTAGATCCAAGAAAAGACATATGACAATGTTGTTTCCAATACAAATGATAAAAATCAATGTATTTTCATTAGTATTAACTAAAATGTTCCTGATTTTCCGTTTATATTACCGATGGAAGATGTACACGAAAATCGCTCTATTCCGGCTGAAACGTCGATATATGCAATAAAAACAGAACTTCTCCCCTTTTCAATATCTTACTCGGTATTTTAACGAGAAACAAATAGTTGATTGAAAATGAAGTATTTAAGGTTATTATCTAATCAATTATGTGTTTGCGTCATTTTTATCGTATATATAATGAATTAATACCCATAGACTGAAAATTCACAAAAACGAGGAAAAATGGCAAAATATTGCCTAATTCGATCATATTTTGTTTAAATCAAACAAAGGAAAAGGGGATGATAAACGTCAAAATATTGCTAAATTCGATGAATTTTCGTACGAAACAAAATGCAAGAAAACTCGCTTAAAATGCAATATTGTTCGAAATTCTGAGATTTGAAGGCCAAATCACATATCGTTATACTACATGAAATAGAATCGAAATATTGGTAAAAATGAATGTATTTACGTAGTATCAAACTACATGAAAAACTTGAAAAAAAGTCACTATTTAACCATATTTGAGGATTTTAACTTCAAATCATAGAGCGAGGTTTCGTATTATTTAGATCCAAGAAAAGACATATGACAATGTTGTTTCCAATACAAATGATAAAAATCAATGTATTTTCAATAGTATTAACTAAAATGTTCCTGATTTTCCGTTTATATTACCGATGGAAGATGTACACTAAAATTGCTCTATTCCGGCTGAAACGTCGATATTTGCAATAAAAACAGAACTTCTCCCCTTTTCAATATCATACTCAGTATTTTAACGAGAAACAAATAGTTGATTGAAAATGAAGTATTTAAGGTTATTATCTAATGTATTATGTGTTTGCGTCATTTTTATCGTATATATAATGAATTAACTGAAAAGACTGAAAAGAATTTTCATAGACTGAAAATTCACAAAAACGTGGAAAAACGGCAAAATATTGCCTAATTCGATGATATTTTGTTTAAATCAAATAAAGGAAAAGGGGGATGATAAACGCCAAATATTGCTAAATTCGATGATTTTTCGTACGAAACAAAATGCAAGAAAACTTGCTTAAAATGCAATATTATGCGAAATTCTGAGATTTGAAGGCCAAATCACATATCGTGAAACGACATGAAATAGCATCGAAATATTGGTAAAAATGAATATATTTACGTAATATCAAACTAAATGAAAAAAGTGAAAAAAGTCAATATTTAACCATATTTGAGGATTTTAACTTCAAATCATAGAGCGAGGTTTCGTATTATTTAGATCCAAGAATAGACATATGACAATGTTGTTTCCAATACAAATGATAAAAATCAATGTGTTTTAATTAGAATTAACTAAAATGTTCCTGATTTTCCGTTTATTTTACCGAGGGAAGATGTACACGTAAAACCGCTCTAATCCGGCTGAAACGTCGATATATGCAATAAAAACCGAACTTCTCCCCTTTTCAATATCTTACTCAGTATTTTAACGAGAAACAAATAGATGATTGAAAATAAAGTATTTAAGGTTATTATCTAATCAATTATGTGTTTGCATCATTTTTATCGTATATATATATAAATTATTACCCATAGACTGAAAATTCACAAAAACGTGGAAAAACGGCAAAATATTGCCTAATTCGATGATATTGTGTTTAAATCTCATAAAGGAAAAGGGGATGATAAACGTCAAAATATTGCTAAATTCGATGATTTTTCGTACGAAACAAAATGCAAGAAAACTTGCTTAAAATGCAATATTATGCGAAATTCTGAGATTCGAAGGCCAAATCACATATCGTGATACTACATGAAATAGTATCGAAATATTGGTAAAAATGAATATATTTACGTAATATCAAACTACATGAAAAACGTGAAAAAGTCAATATTTAACTATATTTGAGGATTTTAACTTCAAATCATAGAGCGAGGTTTCGTATTATTTAGATCCAAGAAAAGACATATGAAAATGTTGTTTCCAATACAAATGATAAAAATCAATGTATTTTCATTAGTGTTAACTAAAATGTTCCTGATTTTCCGTTTATATTACCGATGGAAGATGTACACGAACATCGCTCTATTCCGGCTGAAACGTCGATATATGCAATAAAAACAGAACTTCTCCCCTTTTCAATATCTTACTCGGTATTTTAACGAGAAACAAATAGTTGATTGAAAATGAAGTATTTAAGGTTATTATCTAATCAATTATGTGTTTGCGTCATTTTTATCGTATATATAATGAATTAATACCCATTGACTGAAAATTCACAAAAACGAGGAAAAATGGCAAAATATTGCCTAATTCGATCATATTTTGTTTAAATCAAACAAAGGAAAAGGGGATGATAAACGTCAAAATATTGCTAAATTCGATGAATTTTCGTACGAAACAAAATGCAAGAAAACTCGCTTAAAATGCAATATTGTTCGAAATTCTGAGATTTGAAGGCCAAATCACATATCGTTATACTACATGAAATAGAATCGAAATATTGGTAAAAATGAATGTATTTACGTAGTATCAAACTACATGAAAAACTTGAAAAAAAGTCACTATTTAACCATATTTGAGGATTTTAACTTCAAATCATAGAGCGAGGTTTCGTATTATTTAGATCCAAGAAAAGACATATGACAATGTTGTTTCCAATACAAATGATAAAAATCAATGTATTTTCATTAGTATTAACTAAAATGTTCCTGATTTTCCGTTTATATTACCGATGGAAGATGTACACGAAAATCGCTCTATTCCGGCTGAAACGTCGATATTTGCAATAAAAACAGAACTTCTCCCCTTTTCAATATCTTACTCAGTATTTTAACGAGAAACAAATAGTTGATTGAAAATGAAGTATTTAAGGTTATTATCTAATGTATTATGTGTTTGCGTCATTTTTATCGTATATATAATGAATTAACTGAAAAGAATTTTCGTAGACTGAAAATTCACAAAAACGTGGAAAAACGGCAAAATATTGCCTAATTCGATGATATTTTGTTTAAATCAAATAAAGGAAAAGGGGATGATAAACGCCAAATATTGCTAAATTCGATGATTTTTCGTACGAAACAAAATGCAAGAAAACTTGCTTAAAATGCAATATTATGCGAAATTCTGAGATTTGAAGGCCAAATCACATATCGTGATACGACATGAAATAGCATCGAAATATTGGTAAAAATGAATATATTTACGTAATATCAAACTACATGAAAAAAGTGAAAAAAGTCAATATTTAACCATATTTGAGGATTTTAACTTCAAATCATAGAGCGAGGTTTCGTATTATTTAGATCCAAGAATAGACATATGACAATGTTGTTTCCAATACAAATGATAAAAATCAATGTGTTTTCATTAGAATTAACTAAAATGTTCCTGATTTTCCGTTTATATTACCGAGGGAAGATGTACACGTAAAACCGCTCTAATCCGGCTGAAACGTCGATATATGCAATAAAAACCGAACTTCTCCCCTTTTCATTATCTTACTCAGTGTTTTAACGCGAAACAAATAGATGATTGAAAATGAGTATTTTAGTTATTATCAAATCAATTATGTGTTTCCATCATTTTTATCGTATATATATGAATTAATACCCATAGACTGTAAATTCACAAAAACGTAGAAAACGGCAAAATATTGCCTAATTCGATGATATTTTGTTTAAGTCACATAAAGGAAAAGGGGATGATAAACGTCAAAATATTGCTAAATTTGATGATTTTTCGTACGAAACAAAATGCAAGAAAACTTGCTTAAAATGCAATATTATGCGAAATTCTGAGATTTGAAGGCCAAATCACATATCGTGATACTACATGAAATAGAATCGAAATATTGGTAAAAATGAATATATTACCGTAATATCAAACTACATGAAAAACGTGAAAAAGTCAATATTTAACCATATTTGAGGATTTTAACTTCAAATCATAGAGCGAGGTTTCGTATTATTTAGATCCAAGAAAAGACATATGACAATGTTGTTTCCAATACAAATGATAAAAATCAATGTATTTTCATTAGTATTAACTAAAATGTTCCTGATTTTCCGTTTATATTACCGATGGAAGATGTACACGAAAATCGCTCTATTCCGGCTGAAACGTCGATATATGCAATAAAAACAGAACTTCTCCCCTTTTCAATATCTTACTCGGTATTTTAACGAGAAACAAATAGTTGATTGAAAATGAAGTATTTAAGGTTATTATCTAATCAATTATGTGTTTGCGTCATTTTTATCGTATATATAATGAATTAATACCCATAGACTGAAAATTCACAAAAACGAGGAAAAATGGCAAAATATTGCCTAATTCGATCATATTTTGTTTAAATCAAACAAAGGAAAAGGGGATGATAAACGTCAAAATATTGCTAAATTCGATGAATTTTCGTACGAAACAAAATGCAAGAAAACTCGCTTAAAATGCAATATTGTTCGAAATTCTGAGATTTGAAGGCCAAATCACATATCGTTATACTACATGAAATAGAATCGAAATATTGGTAAAAATGAATGTATTTACGTAGTATCAAACTACATGAAAAACTTGAAAAAAAGTCACTATTTAACCATATTTGAGGATTTTAACTTCAAATCATAGAGCGAGGTTTCGTATTATTTAGATCCAAGAAAAGACATATGACAATGTTGTTTCCAATACAAATGATAAAAATCAATGTATTTTCATTAGTATTAACTAAAATGTTCCTGATTTTCCGTTTATATTACCGATGGAAGATGTACACGAAAATCGCTCTATTCCGGCTGAAACGTCGATATTTGCAATAAAAACAGAACTTCTCCCCTTTTCAATATCTTACTCAGTATTTTAACGAGAAACAAATAGTTGATTGAAAATGAAGTATTTAAGGTTATTATCTAATGTATTATGTGTTTGCGTCATTTTTATCGTATATATAATGAATTAACTGAAAAGAATTTTCGTAGACTGAAAATTCACAAAAACGTGGAAAAACGGCAAAATATTGCCTAATTCGATGATATTTTGTTTAAATCAAATAAAGGAAAAGGGGATGATAAACGCCAAATATTGCTAAATTCGATGATTTTTCGTACGAAACAAAATGCAAGAAAACTTGCTTAAAATGCAATATTATGCGAAATTCTGAGATTTGAAGGCCAAATCACATATCGTGATACGACATGAAATAACATCGAAATATTGGTAAAAATGAATATATTTACGTAATATCAAACTACATGAAAAAAGTGAAAAAAGTCAATATTTAACCATATTTGAGGATTTTAACTTCAAATCATAGAGCGAGGTTTCGTATTATTTAGATCCAAGAATAGACATATGACAATGTTGTTTCCAATACAAATGATAAAAATCAATGTGTTTTCATTAGAATTAACTAAAATGTTCCTGATTTTCCGTTTATATTACCGAGGGAAGATGTACACGTAAAACCGCTCTAATCCGGCTGAAACGTCGATATATGCAATAAAAACCGAACTTCTCCCCTTTTCATTATCTTACTCAGTGTTTTAACGAGAAACAAATAGATGATTGAAAATGAGTATTTTAGGTTATTATCAAATCAATTATGTGTTTCCATCATTTTTATCGTATATATATGAATTAATACCCATAGACTGTAAATTCACAAAAACGTAGAAAACGGCAAAATATTGCCTAATTCGATGATATTTTGTTTAAGTCACATAAAGGAAAAGGGGATGATAAACGTCAAAATATTGCTAAATTCGATGATTTTTCGTACGAAACAAAATGCAAGAAAACTTGCTTAAAATGCAATATTATGCGAAATTCTGAGATTTGAAGGCCAAATCACATATCGTGATACTACATGAAATAGAATCGAAATATTGGTAAAAATGAATATATTTACGTAATATCAAACTACATGAAAAACGTGAAAAAGTCAATATTTAACCATATTTGAGGATTTTAACTTCAAATCATAGAGCGAGGTTTCGTATTATTTAGATCCAAGAAAAGACATATGACAATGTTGTTTCCAATACAAATGATAAAAATCAATGTATTTTCATTAGTATTAACTAAAATGTTCCTGATTTTCCGTTTATATTACCGATGGAAGATGTACACGAAAATCGCTCTATTCCGGCTGAAACGTCGATATATGCAATAAAAACAGAACTTCTCCCCTTTTCAATATCTTACTCGGTATTTTAACGAGAAACAAATAGTTGATTGAAAATGAAGTATTTAAGGTTATTATCTAATCAATTATGTGTTTGCGTCATTTTTATCGTATATATAATGAATTAATACCCATAGACTGAAAATTCACAAAAACGAGGAAAAATGGCAAAATATTGCCTAATTCGATCATATTTTGTTTAAATCAAACAAAGGAAAAGGGGATGATAAACGTAAAAATATTGCTAAATTCGATGAATTTTCGTACGAAACAAAATGCAAGAAAACTCGCTTAAAATGCAATATTGTTCGAAATTCTGAGATTTGAAGGCCAAATCACATATCGTTATACTACATGAAATAGAATCGAAATATTGGTAAAAATGAATGTATTTACGTAGTATCAAACTACATGAAAAATTTGAAAAAAGTCACTATTTAACCATATTTGAGGATTTTAACTTCAAATCATAGAGCGAGGTTTCGTATTATTTAGATCCAAGAAAAGACATATGACAATGTTGTTTCCAATACAAATGATAAAAATCAAGTGTATTTTCATTAGTATTAACTAAAATGTTCCTGATTTTCCGTTTATATTACCGATGGAAGATGTACACGAAAATCGCTCTATTCCGGCTGAAACGTCGATATTTGCAATAAAAACAGAACTTCTCCCCTTTTCAATATCTTACTCAGTATTTTAACGAGAAACAAATAGTTGATTGAAAATGAAGTATTTAAGGTTATTATCTAATGTATTATGTGTTTGCGTCATTTTTATCGTATATATAATGAATTAACTGAAAAGAATTTTCGTAGACTGAAAATTCACAAAAACGTGGAAAAACGGCAAAATATTGCCTAATTCGATGATATTTTGTTTAAATCAAATAAAGGAAAAGGGGATGATAAACGCCAAATATTGCTAAATTCGATGATTTTTCGTACGAAACAAAATGCAAGAAAACTTGCTTAAAATGCAATATTATGCGAAATTCTGAGATTTGAAGGCCAAATCACATATCGTGATACTACATGAAATAGACATCGAAATATTGGTAAAAATGAATATATTTACGTAATATCAAACTACATGAAAAACGTGAAAAAGTCAATATTTAACCATATTTGAGGATTTTAACTTCAAATCATAGAGCGAGGTTTCGTATTATTTAGATCCAAGAATAGACATATGACAATGTTGTTTCCAATACAAATGATAAAAATCAATGTATTTTCATTAGTAATTAACTAAAATGTTCCTGATTTTCCGTTTATATTACCGATGGAAGATGTACACGTAAAATCGCTCTAATTCCGGCTGAAACGTCGATATATGCAATAAAAACAGAACTTCTCCCCTTTTCAATATCTTACTCAGTATTTTAAGGAGAAACAAATAGATTGATTGAAAATGAAGTATTTAAGGTTATTATCTAATTCAATTATGTGTTTGCCATCATTTTTATCGTATATATAATGAATTAATACCCATAGACTGTAAATTCACAAAAACGTAGGAAAAACGGCAAAATATTGCCTAATTCGATGATATTTTGTTTAAGTCACATAAAGGAAAAGGGGATGATCAACGTCAAAATATTGCTAAATTCGATGATTTTTCGTACGAAACAAAATGCAAGAAAACTTGCTTAAAATGCAATATTATGAGAAATTCTGAGATTTGAAGGCCAAATCACATATCGTGATACTACATGAAATAGTAATCGAAATATTGGTAAAAATGAATATATTTACGTAATATCAAACTACATGAAAAACGTGAAAAAGTCAATATTTAACCATATTTGAGGATTTTAACTTCAAATCATAGAGCGAGGTTTCGTATTATTTAGATCCAAGAAAAGACATATGACAATGTTGTTTCCAATACAAATGATAAAAATCAATGTATTTTCATTAGTAATTAACTAAAATGTTCCTGATTTTCCGTTTATATTACCGATGGAAGATGTACACGTAAAATCGCTCTATTCCGGCTGAAACGTCGATATATGCAATAAAAACAGAACTTCTCCCCTTTTCAATATCTTACTCGGTATTTTAACGAGAAACAAATAGTTGATTGAAAATGAAGTATTTAAGGTTATTATCTAATCAATTATGTGTTTGCGTCATTTTTATCGTATATATAATGAATTAATACCCATAGACTGAAAATTCACAAAAACGAGGAAAAATGGCAAAATATTGCCTAATTCGATCATATTTTGTTTAAATCAAACAAAGGAAAAGGGGATGATAAACGTAAAAATATTGCTAAATTCGATGAATTTTCGTACGAAACAAAATGCAAGAAAACTCGCTTAAAATGCAATATTGTTCGAAATTCTGAGATTTGAAGGCCAAATCACATATCGTTATACTACATGAAATAGAATCGAAATATTGGTAAAAATGAATGTATTTACGTAGTATCAAACTACATGAAAAACTTGAAAAAAAGTCACTATTTAACCATATTTGAGGATTTTAACTTCAAATCATAGAGCGAGGTTTCGTATTATTTAGATCCAAGAAAAGACATATGACAATGTTGTTTCCAATACAAATGATAAAAATCAATGTATTTTCATTAGTATTAACTAAAATGTTCCTGATTTTCCGTTTATATTACCGATGGAAGATGTACACGAAAATCGCTCTATTCCGGCTGAAACGTCGATATTTGCAATAAAAACAGAACTTCTCCCCTTTTCAATATCTTACTCAGTATTTTAACGAGAAACAAATAGTTGATTGAAAATGAAGTATTTAAGGTTATTATCTAATGTATTATGTGTTTGCGTCATTTTTATCGTATATATAATGAATTAACTGAAAAGAATTTTCGTAGACTGAAAATTCACAAAAACGTGGAAAAACGGCAAAATATTGCCTAATTCGATGATATTTTGTTTAAATCAAATAAAGGAAAAGGGGATGATAAACGCCAAATATTGCTAAATTCGATGATTTTTCGTACGAAACAAAATGCAAGAAAACTTGCTTAAAATGCAATATTATGCGAAATTCTGAGATTTGAAGGCCAAATCACATATCGTGATACGACATGAAATAGCATCGTAATATTGGTAAAAATGAATATATTTACGTAATATCAAACTACATGAAAAAAGTGAAAAAAGTCAATATTTAACCATATTTGAGGATTTTAACTTCAAATCATAGAGCGAGGTTTCGTATTATTTAGATCCAAGAATAGACATATGACAATGTTGTTTCCAATACAAATGATAAAAATCAATGTGTTTTCATTAGAATTAACTAAAATGTTCCTGATTTTCCGTTTATATTACCGAGGGAAGATGTACACGTAAAACCGCTCTAATCCGGCTGAAACGTCGATATATGCAATAAAAACCGAACTTCTCCCCTTTTCATTATCTTACTCAGTGTTTTAACGCGAAACAAATAGATGATTGAAAATGAGTATTTTAGTTATTATCAAATCAATTATGTGTTTCCATCATTTTTATCGTATATATATGAATTAATACCCATAGACTGTAAATTCACAAAAACGTAGAAAACGGCAAAATATTGCCTAATTCGATGATATTTTGTTTAAGTCACATAAAGGAAAAGGGGATGATAAACGTCAAAATATTGCTAAATTCGATGATTTTTCGTACGAAACAAAATGCAAGAAAACTTGCTTAAAATGCAATATTATGCGAAATTCTGAGATTTGAAGGCACATATCACGATATCACAGTATCACGATATCACATATCGTGATACTACATGAAATAGAATCGAAATATTGGTAAAAATGAATATATTTACGTAATATCAAACTACATGAAAAACGTGAAAAAGTCAATATTTAACCATATTTGAGGATTTTAACTTCAAATCATAGAGCGAGGTTTCGCATTATTTAGATCCAAGAAAAGACATATGACAATGTTGTTTCCAATACAAATGATAAAAATCAATGTATTTTCATTAGTATTAACTAAAATGTTCCTGATTTTCCGTTTATATTACCGATGGAAGATGTACACGAAAATCGCTCTATTCCGGCTGAAACGTCGATATATGCAATAAAAACAGAACTTCTCCCCTTTTCAATATCTTACTCGGTATTTTAACGAGAAACAAATAGTTGATTGAAAATGAAGTATTTAAGGTTATTATCTAATCAATTATGTGTTTGCGTCATTTTTATCGTATATATAATGAATTAATACCCATAGACTGAAAATTCACAAAAACGAGGAAAAATGGCAAAATATTGCCTAATTCGATCATATTTTGTTTAAATCAAACAAAGGAAAAGGGGATGATAAACGTCAAAATATTGCTAAATTCGATGAATTTTCGTACGAAACAAAATGCAAGAAAACTCGCTTAAAATGCAATATTGTTCGAAATTCTGAGATTTGAAGGCCAAATCACATATCGTTATACTACATGAAATAGAATCGAAATATTGGTAAAAATGAATGTATTTACGTAGTATCAAACTACATGAAAAACTTGAAAAAAAGTCACTTTTATTTCAAGTGACTATTTAACCATATTTGAGGATTTTAACTTCAAATCATAGAGCGAGGTTTCGTATTATTTAGATCCAAGAAAAGACATATGACAATGTTGTTTCCAATACAAATGATAAAAATCAATGTATTTTCATTAGTATTAACTAAAATGTTCCTGATTTTCCGTTTATATTACCGATGGAAGATGTACACGAAAATCGCTCTATTCCGGCTGAAACGTCGATATTTGCAATAAAAACAGAACTTCTCCCCTTTTCAATATCTTACTCAGTATTTTAACGAGAAACAAATAGTTGATTGAAAATGAAGTATTTAAGGTTATTATCTAATGTATTATGTGTTTGCGTCATTTTTATCGTATATATAATGAATTAACTGAAAAGAATTTTCGTAGACTGAAAATTCACAAAAACGTGGAAAAACGGCAAAATATTGCCTAATTCGATGATATTTTGTTTAAATCAAATAAAGGAAAAGGGGATGATAAACGCCAAATATTGCTAAATTCGATGATTTTTCGTACGAAACAAAATGCAAGAAAACTTGCTTAAAATGCAATATTATGCGAAATTCTGAGATTTGAAGGCCAAATCACATATCGTGATACTACATGAAATAGAATCGAAATATTGGTAAAAATGAATATATTTACGTAATATCAAACTACATGAAAAACGTGAAAAAGTCAATATTTAACCATATTTGAGGATTTTAACTTCAAATCATAGAGCGAGGTTTCGTATTATTTAGATCCAAGAAAAGACATATGACAATGTTGTTTCCAATACAAATGATAAAAATCAATGTATTTTCATTAGTATTAACTAAAATGTTCCTGATTTTCCGTTTATATTACCGATGGAAGATGTACACGAAAATCGCTCTATTCCGGCTGAAACGTCGATATATGCAATAAAAACAGAACTTCTCCCCTTTTCAATATCTTACTCAGTATTTTAAGGAGAAACAAATAGTTGATTGAAAATGAAGTATTTAAGGTTATTATCTAATGTATTATGTGTTTGCGTCATTTTTATCGTATATATAATGAATTAATACCCATAGACTGAAAATTCACAAAAACGTGGAAAAACGGCAAAATATTGCCTAATTCGATGATATTTTGTTTAAATCAAATAAAGGAAAAGGGGATGATCAACGCCAAATATTTCTAAATTCGATGATTTTTCGTACGAAACAAAATGCAAGAAAACTTGCTTAAAATGCAATATTATGAGAAATTCTGAGATTTGAAGGCCAAATCACATATCGTGATACGACATGAAATAGTATCGAAATATTGGTAAAAATGAATATATTTACGTAATATCAAACTACATGAAAAAAGTGAAAAAAGTCAATATTTAACCATATTTGAGGATTTTAACTTCAAATCATAGAGCGAGGTTTCGTATTATTTAGATCCAAGAATAGACATATGACAATGTTGTTTCCAATACAAATGATAAAAATCAATGTGTTTTCATTAGAATTAACTAAAATGTTCCTGATTTTCCGTTTATATTACCGAGGGAAGATGTACACGTAAAACCGCTCTAATCCGGCTGAAACGTCGATATATGCAATAAAAACCGAACTTATCCCATTTTCAATATCTTACTCAGTATTTTAACGAGAAACAAATAGTTGATTGAAAATGAAGTATTTAAGGTTATTATCTAATGTATAATGTGTTTGCGTCATTTTATCGTATATATAATGAATTAATACCCATAGACTGTAAATTCACAAAAACGTAGAAAACGGCAAAATATTGCCTAATTCGATGATATTTTGTTTAAATCACATAAAGGAAAAGGGGATGATGAACGTCAAAATATTGCTTAATTCGATGATTTTTCGTACGAAACAAAAGGCAAGAAAACTTGCTTAAAATGCAATATTATGCGAAATTCTGAGATTTGAAGGCCAAATCACATATCGTGATACTACATGAAATAGAATCGAAATATTGGTAAAAATGAATATATTTACGTAGTATCAAACTACATGAAAAACGTGAAAAAAGTCACTATTTAACCATATTTGAGGATTTTAACTTCAAATCATAGAGCGAGGTTTCGTATTATTTAGATCCAAGAAAAGACATATGACAATGTTGTTTCCAATACAAATGATAAAAATCAATATATTTTCATAGTATTAACTAAAATGTTCCTGATTTTCCGTTTATATTACCGATGGAAGATGTACACGTAAAACCGCTCTAATCCGGCTGAAATGTCGATATATGCAATAAAAACCGAACTTCTCCCCTTTTCAATATCTTACTCAGTATTTTAACGAGAAACAAATAGATGATTGAAAATGAAGTATTTAAGGTTATTATCTAATCAATTATGTGTTTGCATCATTTTTATCGTATATATATATGAATTAATACCCATAGACTGAAAATTCACAAAAACGTGGAAAAACGGCCAAATATTGCCTAATTCGATGATATTTTGTTTAAATCACATAAAGGAAAAGGGGATGATAAACGTCAAAATATTGCTAAATTCGATGATTTTTCGTACGAAACAAAATGCAAGAAAACTTGCTTAAAATGCAATATTGTGCGAAATTCTGAGATTTGAAGGCCAAATCACATATCGTGATACTACATTAAATAGAATCGAAATATTGGTAAAAATGAATATATTTACGTAGTATCAAACTACATGAAAAACGTGAAAAAAGTCACTATTTAACCATATTTGAATATTTTAACTTCAAATCATAGAGAGGTTTCGTATTATTTAGATCCAAGAAAAGACATATGACCATGTTGTTTCCAATACAAATGATAAAAATGAATGTGTTTTCATTAGAATTAACTAAAATGTTCCTGATTTTCCGTTTATATTACCGAGGGAAGATGCACACGTAAAACCGCTCTAATCCGGCTGAAACGTCGATATATGCAATAAAAACCGAACTTCTCCCCTTTTCAATATCCTACTCAGTATTTTAACGAGAAACAAATAGATGATTGAAAATGAAGTATTTAAGGTTATTATCTAATCAATTATGTGTTTGCATCATTTTTATCGTATATATATATGAATTATTACCCATAGACTGAAAATTCACAAAAACGTGGAAAAACGGCAAAATATTGCCTAATTCGATGATATTTTGTTTAAATCAAATAAAGGAAAAGGGGATGATAAACGCCAAATATTGCTAAATTCGATGATTTTTCGTACGAAACAAAATGCAAGAAAACTTGCTTAAAATGCAATATTATGCGAAATTCTGAGATTTGAAGGCCAAATCACATATCGTGATACGACATGAAATAGCATCGAAATATTGGTAAAAATGAATATATTTACGTAATATCAAACTACATGAAAAAAGTGAAAAAAGTCAATATTTAACTATATTTGAGGATTTTAACTTCAAATCATAGAGCGAGGTTTCGTATTATTTAGATCCAAGAATAGACATATGACAATGTTGTTTCCAATACAAATGATAAAAATCAATGTGTTTTCATTAGAATTAACTAAAATGTTCCTGATTTTCCGTTTATATTACCGAGGGAAGATGTACACGTAAAACCGCTCTAATCCGGCTGAAACGTCGATATATGCAATAAAAACCGAACTTCTCCCCTTTTCATTATCTTACTCAGTGTTTTAACGCGAAACAAATAGATGATTGAAAATGAGTATTTTAGTTATTATCAAATCAATTATGTGTTTCCATCATTTTTATCGTATATATATGAATTAATACCCATAGACTGTAAATTCACAAAAACGTAGAAAACGGCAAAATATTGCCTAATTCGATGATATTTTGTTTAAGTCACATAAAGGAAAAGGGGATGATAAACGTCAAAATATTGCTAAATTCGATGATTTTTCGTACGAAACAAAATGCAAGAAAACTTGCTTAAAATGCAATATTATGCAAAATTCTGAGATTTGAAGGCCAAATCACATATCGTGATACTACATGAAATAGAATCGAAATATTGGTAAAAATGAATATATTACCGTAATATCAAACTACATGAAAAACGTTAAAAAGTCAATATTTAACCATATTTGAGGATTTTAACTTCAAATCATAGAGCGAGGTTTCGTATTATTTAGATCCAAGAAAAGACATATGACAATGTTGTTTCCAATACAAATGATAAAAATCAATGTATTTTCATTAGTATTAACTAAAATGTTCCTGATTTTCCGTTTATATTACCGATGGAAGATGTACACGAAAATCGCTCTATTCCGGCTGAAACGTCGATATATGCAATAAAACAGAACTTCTCCCCTTTTTAATATCTTACTCAGTATTTTAACGAGAAACAAATAGTTGATTGAAAATTAAGTATTTAAGGTTATTATCTAATGTATTATGTGTTTGCGTCATTTTTATCGTATATATAATGAATTAATACCCATAGACTGAAAATTCACAAAAACGTGGAAAAACGGCAAAATATTGCCTAATTCGATGATATTTTGTTTAAATCAAATAAAGGAAAAGGGGATGATAAACGCCAAATATTGCTAAATTCGATGATTTTTCGTACGAAACAAAATGGAAGAAAACTTGCTTAAAATGCAATATTATGCGAAATTCTGAGATTTGAAGGCCAAATCACATATCGTGATACGACATGAAATAGTATCGAAATATTGGTAAAAATGAATATATTTACGTAATATCAAACTACATGAAAAAAGTGAAAAAAGTCAATATTTAACCATATTTGAGGATTTTAACTTCAAATCATAGAGCGAGGTTTCGTATTATTTAGATCCAAGAATAGATATATGACAATGTTGTTTCCAATACAAATGATAAAAATCAATGTGTTTTCATTAGAATTAACTAAAATGTTCCTGATTTTCCGTTTATATTACCGAGGGAAGATGTACACGTAAAACCGCTCTAATCCGGCTGAAACGTCGATATATGCAATAAAAACCGAACTTCTCCCCTTTTCAATATCTTACTCAGTATTTTAACGAGAAACAAATAGTTGATTGAAAATGAAGTATTTAAGGTTATTATCTAATGTATTATGTGTTTGCGTCATTTTTATCGTATATATAATGAATTAATACCCATAGACTGTAAATTCACAAAAACGTAGAAAACGGCAAAATATTGCCTAATTCGATGATATTTTGTTTAAATCACATAAAGGAAAAGGGGATGATGAACGTCAAAATATTGCTAAATTCGATGATTTTTCGTACGAAACAAAATGCAAGAAAACCTGCTTAAAATGCAATATTGTGCGAAATTCTGAGATTTGAAGGCCAAATCACATATCGTGATACTACATTAAATAGAATCGAAATATTGGTAAAAATGAATATATTTACGTAGTATCAAACTACATGAAAAACGTGAAAAAAGTCACTATTTAACCATATTTGAGGATTTTAACTTCAAATCATAGAGAGGTTTCGTATTATTTAGATCCAAGAAAAGACATATGATCATGTTGTTTCCAATACAAATTATAAAAATCAATGTGTTTTCATTAGAATTAACTAAAATGTTCCTGATTTTCCGTTTATATTACCGAGGGAAGATGTACACGTAAAACCGCTCTAATCCGGCTGAAACGTCGATATATGCAATAAAAACCGAACTTCTCCCCTTTTCTATATCTTACTCAGTATTTTAACGAGAAACAAATAGATGATTGAAAATGAAGTATTTAAGGTTATTATCTAATCAATTATGTGTTTGCATCATTTTTATCGTATATATATATGAATTATTACCCATAGACTGAAAATTCACAAAAACGTGGAAAAACGGCAAAATATTGCCTAATTCGATGATATTTTGTTTAAATCACATAAAGGAAAAGGGGATGATAAACGTCAAAATATTGCTAAATTCGATGATTTTTCGTACGAAACAAAATGCAAGAAAACTTGCTTAAAATGCAATATTATGCGAAATTCTGAGATTTGTAGGCCAAATCACATATCGTGATACTACATGAAATAGTATCGAAATATTGGTAAAAATGAATATATTTACGTAATATCAAACTACATGAAAAACGTGAAAAAGTCAAAATTTAACTATATTTGAGGATTTTAACTTCAAATCATAGAGCGAGGTTTCGTATTATTTAGATCCAAGAAAAGACATATGAAAATGTTGTTTCCAATACAAATGATAAAAATCAATGTATTTTCATTAGTATTAACTAAAATGTTCCTGATTTTCCGTTTATATTACCGATGGAAGATGTACACGAAAATCGCTCTATTCCGGCTGAAACGTCGATATATGCAATAAAAACAGAACTTCTCCCCTTTTCAATATCTTACTCAGTATTTTAACGAGAAACAAATAGTTGATTGAAAATGAAGTATTTAAGGTTATTATCTAATCAATTATGTGTTTGCGTCATTTTTATCGTATATATAATGAATTAATACCCATAGACTGAAAATTCACAAAAACGAGGAAAAATGGCAAAATATTGCCTAATTCGATCATATTTTGTTTAAATCAAACAAAGGAAAAGGGGATGATAAACGTCAAAATATTGCTAAATTCGATGATTTTTCGTACGAAACAAAATGCAAGAAAACTTGCTTAAAATGCAATATTGTGCGAAATTCTGAGATTTGAAGGCCAAATCACATATCGTGATACTACATGAAATAGAATCGAAATATTGGTAAAAATGAATATATTTACGTAATATCAAACTACATGAAAAACGTGAAAAAGTCAATATTTAACCATATTTGAGGATTTTAACTTCAAATCATAGAGCGAGGTTTCGTATTATTTAGATCCAAGAAAAGACATATGACAATGTTGTTTCCAATACAAATGATAAAAATCAATGTATTTTCATTAGTATTAACTAAAATGTTCCTGATTTTCGGTTTATATTACCGATGGAAGATGTACACGAAAATCGCTCTATTCCGGCTGAAACGTCGATATATGCAATAAAAACAGAACTTCTCCCCTTTTCAATATCTTACTCAGTATTTTAACGAGAAACAAATAGTTGATTGAAAATGAAGTATTTAAGGTTATTATCTAATGTATTATGTGTTTGCGTCATTTTTATCGTATATATAATGAATTAACTGAAAAGAATTTCCGTAGACTGAAAATTCACAAAAACGTGGAAAAACGGCAAAATATTGCCTAATTCGATGATATTTTGTTTAAATCAAATAAAGGAAAAGGGGATGATAAACGCCAAATATTGCTAAATTCGATGATTTTTCGTACGAAACAAAATGCAAGAAAACTTGCTTAAAATGCAATATTATGCGAAATTCTGAGATTTGAAGGCCAAATCACATATCGTGATACGACATGAAATAGCATCGAAATATTGGTAAAAATGAATATATTTACGTAATATCAAACTACATGAAAAAAGTGAAAAAAGTCAATATTTAACCATATTTGAGGATTTTAACTTCAAATCATAGAGCGAGGTTTCGTATTATTTAGATCCAAGAATAGACATATGACAATGTTGTTTCCAATACAAATGATAAAAATCAATGTGTTTTCATTAGAATTAACTAAAATGTTCCTGATTTTCCGTTTATATTACCGAGGGAAGATGTACACGTAAAACCGCTCTAATCCGGCTGAAACGTCGATATATGCAATAAAAACCGAACTTCTCCCCTTTTCATTATCTTACTAAGTGTTTTAACGCGAAACAAATAGATGATTGAAAATGAGTATTTTAGTTATTATCAAATCAATTATGTGTTTCCATCATTTTTATCGTATATATATGAATTAATACCCATAGACTGTAAATTCACAAAAACGTAGAAAACGGCAAAATATTGCCTAATTCGATGATATTTTGTTTAAGTCACATAAAGGAAAAGGGGATGATAAACGTCAAAATATTGCTAAATTCGATGATTTTTCGTACGAAACAAAATGCAAGAAAACTTGCTTAAAATGCAATATTATGCGAAATTCTGAGATTTGAAGGCCAAATCACATATCGTGATACTACATGAAATAGAATCGAAATATTGGTAAAAATGAATATATTTACGTAATATCAAACTACATGAAAAACGTGAAAAAGTCAATATTTAACCATATTTGAGGATTTTAACTTCAAATCATAGAGCGAGGTTTCGTATTATTTAGATCCAAGAAAAGACATATGACAATGTTGTTTCCAATACAAATGATAAAAATCAATGTATTTTCATTAGTATTAACTAAAATGTTCCTGATTTTCCGTTTATATTACCGATGGAAGATGTACACGAAAATCGCTCTATTCCGGCTGAAACGTCGATATATGCAATAAAAACAGAACTTCTCCCCTTTTCAATATCTTACTCAGTATTTTAAGGAGAAACAAATAGTTGATTGAAAATGAAGTATTTAAGGTTATTATCTAATGTATTATGTGTTTGCGTCATTTTTATCGTATATATAATGAATTAATACCCATAGACTGAAAATTCACAAAAACGTGGAAAAACGGCAAAATATTGCCTAATTCGATGATATTTTGTTTAAATCAAATAAAGGAAAAGGGGATGATCAACGCCAAATATTTCTAAATTCGATGATTTTTCGTACGAAACAAAATGCAAGAAAACTTGCTTAAAATGCAATATTATGAGAAATTCTGAGATTTGAAGGCCAAATCACATATCGTGATACGACATGAAATAGTATCGAAATATTGGTAAAAATGAATATATTTACGTAATATCAAACTACATGAAAAAAGTGAAAAAAGTCAATATTTAACCATATTTGAGGATTTTAACTTCAAATCATAGAGCGAGGTTTCGTATTATTTAGATCCAAGAATAGACATATGACAATGTTGTTTCCAATACAAATGATAAAAATCAATGTGTTTTCATTAGAATTAACTAAAATGTTCCTGATTTTCCGTTTATATTACCGAGGGAAGATGTACACGTAAAACCGCTCTAATCCGGCTGAAACGTCGATATATGCAATAAAAACCGAACTTATCCCATTTTCAATATCTTACTCAGTATTTTAACGAGAAACAAATAGTTGATTGAAAATGAAGTATTTAAGGTTATTATCTAATGTATTATGTGTTTGCGTCATTTTTATCGTATATATAATGAATTAATACCCATAGACTGTAAATTCACAAAAACGTAGAAAACGGCAAAATATTGCCTAATTCGATGATATTTTGTTTAAATCACATAAAGGAAAAGGGGATGATGAACGTCAAAATATTGCTTAATTCGATGATTTTTCGTACGAAACAAAAGGCAAGAAAACTTGCTTAAAATGCAATATTATGCGAAATTCTGAGATTTGAAGGCCAAATCACATATCGTGATACTACATGAAATAGAATCGAAATATTGGTAAAAATGAATATATTTACGTAGTATCAAACTACATGAAAAACGTGAAAAAAGTCACTATTTAACCATATTTGAGGATTTTAACTTCAAATCATAGAGCGAGGTTTCGTATTATTTAGATCCAAGAAAAGACATATGACAATGTTGTTTCCAATACAAATGATAAAAATCAATATATTTTCATAGTATTAACTAAAATGTTCCTGATTTTCCGTTTATATTACCGATGGAAGATGTACTCGTAAAACCGCTCTAATCCGGCTGAAATGTCGATATATGCAATAAAAACCGAACTTCTCCCCTTTTCAATATCTTACTCAGTATTTTAACGAGAAACAAATAGATGATTGAAAATGAAGTATTTAAGGTTATTATCTAATCAATTATGTGTTTGCATCATTTTTATCGTATATATATATGAATTAATACCCATAGACTGAAAATTCACAAAAACGTGGAAAAACGGCCAAATATTGCCTAATTCGATGATATTTTGTTTAAATCACATAAAGGAAAAGGGGATGATAAACGTCAAAATATTGCTAAATTCGATGATTTTTCGTACGAAACAAAATGCAAGAAAACTTGCTTAAAATGCAATATTGTGCGAAATTCTGAGATTTGAAGGCCAAATCACATATCGTGATACTACATTAAATAGAATCGAAATATTGGTAAAAATGAATATATTTACGTAGTATCAAACTACATGAAAAACGTGAAAAAAGTCACTATTTAACCATATTTGAATATTTTAACTTCAAATCATAGAGAGGTTTCGTATTATTTAGATCCAAGAAAAGACATATGACCATGTTGTTTCCAATACAAATGATAAAAATGAATGTGTTTTCATTAGAATTAACTAAAATGTTCCTGATTTTCCGTTTATATTACCGAGGGAAGATGCACACGTAAAACCGCTCTAATCCGGCTGAAACGTCGATATATGCAATAAAAACCGAACTTCTCCCCTTTTCAATATCCTACTCAGTATTTTAACGAGAAACAAATAGATGATTGAAAATGAAGTATTTAAGGTTATTATCTAATCAATTATGTGTTTGCATCATTTTTATCGTATATATATATGAATTATTACCCATAGACTGAAAATTCACAAAAACGTGGAAAAACGGCAAAATATTGCCTAATTCGATGATATTTTGTTTAAATCAAATAAAGGAAAAGGGGATGATAAACGCCAAATATTGCTAAATTCGATGATTTTTCGTACGAAACAAAATGCAAGAAAACTTGCTTAAAATGCAATATTATGCGAAATTCTGAGATTTGAAGGCCAAATCACATATCGTGATACGACATGAAATAGCATCGAAATATTGGTAAAAATGAATATATTTACGTAATATCAAACTACATGAAAAAAGTGAAAAAAGTCAATATTTAACTATATTTGAGGATTTTAACTTCAAATCATAGAGCGAGGTTTCGTATTATTTAGATCCAAGAATAGACATATGACAATGTTGTTTCCAATACAAATGATAAAAATCAATGTGTTTTCATTAGAATTAACTAAAATGTTCCTGATTTTCCGTTTATATTACCGAGGGAAGATGTACACGTAAAACCGCTCTAATCCGGCTGAAACGTCGATATATGCAATAAAAACCGAACTTCTCCCCTTTTCATTATCTTACTCAGTGTTTTAACGCGAAACAAATAGATGATTGAAAATGAGTATTTTAGTTATTATCAAATCAATTATGTGTTTCCATCATTTTTTTCGTATATATATGAATTAATACCCATAGACTGTAAATTCACAAAAACGTAGAAAACGGCAAAATATTGCCTAATTCGATGATATTTTGTTTAAGTCACATAAAGGAAAAGGGGATGATAAACGTCAAAATATTGCTAAATTCGATGATTTTTCGTACGAAACAAAATGCAAGAAAACTTGCTTAAAATGCAATATTATGCGAAATTCTGAGATTTGAAGGCCAAATCACATATCGTGATACTACATGAAATAGAATCGAAATATTGGTAAAAATGAATATATTACCGTAATATCAAACTACATGAAAAACGTTAAAAAGTCAATATTTAACCATATTTGAGGATTTTAACTTCAAATCATAGAGCGAGGTTTCGTATTATTTAGATCCAAGAAAAGACATATGACAATGTTGTTTCCAATACAAATGATAAAAATCAATGTATTTTCATTAGTATTAACTAAAATGTTCCTGATTTTCCGTTTATATTACCGATGGAAGATGTACACGAAAATCGCTCTATTCCGGCTGAAACGTCGATATATGCAATAAAAACAGAACTTCTCCCCTTTTTAATATCTTACTCAGTATTTTAACGAGAAACAAATAGTTGATTGAAAATTAAGTATTTAAGGTTATTATCTAATGTATTATGTGTTTGCGTCATTTTTATCGTATATATAATGAATTAATACCCATAGACTGAAAATTCACAAAAACGTGGAAAAACGGCAAAATATTGCCTAATTCGATGATATTTTGTTTAAATCAAATAAAGGAAAAGGGGATGATAAACGCCAAATATTGCTAAATTCGATGATTTTTCGTACGAAACAAAATGGAAGAAAACTTGCTTAAAATGCAATATTATGCGAAATTCTGAGATTTGAAGGCCAAATCACATATCGTGATACGACATGAAATAGTATCGAAATATTGGTAAAAATGAATATATTTACGTAATATCAAACTACATGAAAAAAGTGAAAAAAGTCAATATTTAACCATATTTGAGGATTTTAACTTCAAATCATAGAGCGAGGTTTCGTATTATTTAGATCCAAGAATAGATATATGACAATGTTGTTTCCAATACAAATGATAAAAATCAATGTGTTTTCATTAGAATTAACTAAAATGTTCCTGATTTTCCGTTTATATTACCGAGGGAAGATGTACACGTAAAACCGCTCTAATCCGGCTGAAACGTCGATATATGCAATAAAAACCGAACTTCTCCCCTTTTCAATATCTTACTCAGTATTTTAACGAGAAACAAATAGTTGATTGAAAATGAAGTATTTAAGGTTATTATCTAATGTATTATGTGTTTGCGTCATTTTTATCGTATATATAATGAATTAATACCCATAGACTGTAAATTCACAAAAACGTAGAAAACGGCAAAATATTGCCTAATTCGATGATATTTTGTTTAAATCACATAAAGGAAAAGGGGATGATGAACGTCAAAATATTGCTAAATTCGATGATTTTTCGTACGAAACAAAATGCAAGAAAACCTGCTTAAAATGCAATATTGTGCGAAATTCTGAGATTTGAAGGCCAAATCACATATCGTGATACTACATTAAATAGAATCGAAATATTGGTAAAAATGAATATATTTACGTAGTATCAAACTACATGAAAAACGTGAAAAAAGTCACTATTTAACCATATTTGAGGATTTTAACTTCAAATCATAGAGAGGTTTCGTATTATTTAGATCCAAGAAAAGACATATGACCATGTTGTTTCCAATACAAATTATAAAAATCAATGTGTTTTCATTAGAATTAACTAAAATGTTCCTGATTTTCCGTTTATATTACCGAGGGAAGATGTACACGTAAAACCGCTCTAATCCGGCTGAAACGTCGATATATGCAATAAAAACCGAACTTCTCCCCTTTTCTATATCTTACTCAGTATTTTAACGAGAAACAAATAGATGATTGAAAATGAAGTATTTAAGGTTATTATCTAATCAATTATGTGTTTGCATCATTTTTATCGTATATATATATATGAATTATTACCCATAGACTGAAAATTCACAAAAACGTGGAAAAACGGCAAAATATTGCCTAATTCGATGATATTTTGTTTAAATCACATAAAGGAAAAGGGGATGATAAACGTCAAAATATTGCTAAATTCGATGATTTTTCGTACGAAACAAAATGCAAGAAAACTTGCTTAAAATGCAATATTATGCGAAATTCTGAGATTTGTAGGCCAAATCACATATCGTGATACTACATGAAATAGTATCGAAATATTGGTAAAAATGAATATATTTACGTAATATCAAACTACATGAAAAACGTGAAAAAGTCAAAATTTAACTATATTTGAGGATTTTAACTTCAAATCATAGAGCGAGGTTTCGTATTATTTAGATCCAAGAAAAGACATATGAAAATGTTGTTTCCAATACAAATGATAAAAATCAATGTATTTTCATTAGTGTTAACTAAAATGTTCCTGATTTTCCGTTTATATTACCGATGGAAGATGTACACGAAAATCGCTCTATTCCGGCTGAAACGTCGATATATGCAATAAAAACAGAACTTCTCCCCTTTTCAATATCTTACTCAGTATTTTAACGAGAAACAAATAGTTGATTGAAAATGAAGTATTTAAGGTTATTATCTAATCAATTATGTGTTTGCGTCATTTTTATCGTATATATAATGAATTAATACCCATAGACTGAAAATTCACAAAAACGAGGAAAAATGGCAAAATATTGCCTAATTCGATCATATTTTGTTTAAATCAAACAAAGGAAAAGGGGATGATAAACGTCAAAATATTGCTAAATTCGATGATTTTTCGTACGAAACAAAATGCAAGAAAACTTGCTTAAAATGCAATATTGTGCGAAATTCTGAGATTTGAAGGCCAAATCACATATCGTGATACTACATGAAATAAAATCGAAATATTGGTAAAAATGAATATATTTACGTAATATCAAACTACATGAAAAACGTGAAAAAAGTCACTATTTAACCATATTTGAGGATTTTAACTTCAAATCATAGAGAGGTTTCGTATTATTTAGATCCAAGAAAAGACATATGACCATGTTGTTTCCAATACAAATTATAAAAATCAATGTGTTTTCATTAGAATTAACTAAAATGTTCCTGATTTTCCGTTTATATTACCGAGGGAAGATGTACACGTAAAACCGCTCTAATCCGGCTGAAACGTCGATATATGCAATAAAAACCGAACTTCTCCCCTTTTCTATATCTTACTCAGTATTTTAACGAGAAACAAATAGATGATTGAAAATGAAGTATTTAAGGTTATTATCTAATCAATTATGTGTTTGCATCATTTTTATCGTATATATATATGAATTATTACCCATAGACTGAAAATTCACAAAAACGTGGAAAAACGGCAAAATATTGCCTAATTCGATGATATTTTGTTTAAATCACATAAAGGAAAAGGGGATGATAAACGTCAAAATATTGCTAAATTCGATGATTTTTCGTACGAAACAAAATGCAAGAAAACTTGCTTAAAATGCAATATTATGCGAAATTCTGAGATTTGTAGGCCAAATCACATATCGTGATACTACATGAAATAGTATCGAAATATTGGTAAAAATGAATATATTTACGTAATATCAAACTACATGAAAAACGTGAAAAAGTCAAAATTTAACTATATTTGAGGATTTTAACTTCAAATCATAGAGCGAGGTTTCGTATTATTTAGATCCAAGAAAAGACATATGAAAATGTTGTTTCCAATACAAATGATAAAAATCAATGTATTTTCATTAGTGTTAACTAAAATGTTCCTGATTTTCCGTTTATATTACCGATGGAAGATGTACACGAAAATCGCTCTATTCCGGCTGAAACGTCGATATATGCAATAAAAACAGAACTTCTCCCCTTTTCAATATCTTACTCAGTATTTTAACGAGAAACAAATAGTTGATTGAAAATGAAGTATTTAAGGTTATTATCTAATCAATTATGTGTTTGCGTCATTTTTATCGTATATATAATGAATTAATACCCATAGACTGAAAATTCACAAAAACGAGGAAAAATGGCAAAATATTGCCTAATTCGATCATATTTTGTTTAAATCAAACAAAGGAAAAGGGGATGATAAACGTCAAAATATTGCTAAATTCGATGATTTTTCGTACGAAACAAAATGCAAGAAAACTTGCTTAAAATGCAATATTGTGCGAAATTCTGAGATTTGAAGGCCAAATCACATATCGTGATACTACATGAAATAAAATCGAAATATTGGTAAAAATGAATATATTTACGTAATATCAAACTACATGAAAAACGTGAAAAAAGTCACTATTTAACCATATTTGAGGATTTTAACTTCAAATCATAGAGAGGTTTCGTATTATTTAGATCCAAGAAAAGACATATGACCATGTTGTTTCCAATACAAATTATAAAAATCAATGTGTTTTCATTAGAATTAACTAAAATGTTCCTGATTTTCCGTTTATATTACCGAGGGAAGATGTACACGTAAAACCGCTCTAATCCGGCTGAAACGTCGATATATGCAATAAAAACCGAACTTCTCCCCTTTTCTATATCTTACTCAGTATTTTAACGAGAAACAAATAGATGATTGAAAATGAAGTATTTAAGGTTATTATCTAATCAATTATGTGTTTGCATCATTTTTATCGTATATATATATGAATTATTACCCATAGACTGAAAATTCACAAAAACGTGGAAAAACGGCAAAATATTGCCTAATTCGATGATATTTTGTTTAAATCACATAAAGGAAAAGGGGATGATAAACGTCAAAATATTGCTAAATTCGATGATTTTTCGTACGAAACAAAATGCAAGAAAACTTGCTTAAAATGCAATATTATGCGAAATTCTGAGATTTGTAGGCCAAATCACATATCGTGATACTACATGAAATAGTATCGAAATATTGGTAAAAATGAATATATTTACGTAATATCAAACTACATAAAAAACGTGAAAAAGTCAAAATTTAACTATATTTGAGGATTTTAACTTCAAATCATAGAGCGAGGTTTCGTATTATTTAGATCCAAGAAAAGACATATGAAAATGTTGTTTCCAATACAAATGATAAAAATCAATGTATTTTCATTAGTGTTAACTAAAATGTTCCTGATTTTCCGTTTATATTACCGATGGAAGATGTACACGAAAATCGCTCTATTCCGGCTGAAACGTCGATATATGCAATAAAAACAGAACTTCTCCCCTTTTCAATATCTTACTCAGTATTTTAACGAGAAACAAATAGTTGATTGAAAATGAAGTATTTAAGGTTATTATCTAATGTATTATGTGTTTGCGTCATTTTTATCGTATATATAATGAATTAACTGAAAAGAATTTCCGTAGACTGAAAATTCACAAAAACGTGGAAAAACGGCAAAATATTGCCTAATTCGATGATATTTTGTTTAAATCAAATAAAGGAAAAGGGGATGATAAACGCCAAATATTGCTAAATTCGATGATTTTTCGTACGAAACAAAATGCAAGAAAACTTGCTTAAAATGCAATATTATGCGAAATTCTGAGATTTGAAGGCCAAATCACATATCGTGATACGACATGAAATAGCATCGAAATATTGGTAAAAATGAATATATTTACGTAATATCAAACTACATGAAAAAAGTGAAAAAAGTCAATATTTAACCATATTTGAGGATTTTAACTTCAAATCATAGAGCGAGGTTTCGTATTATTTAGATCCAAGAATAGATATATGACAATGTTGTTTCCAATACAAATGATAAAAATCAATGTGTTTTCATTAGAATTAACTAAAATGTTCCTGATTTTCCGTTTATATTACCGAGGGAAGATGTACACGTAAAACCGCTCTAATCCGGCTGAAACGTCGATATATGCAATAAAAACCGAACTTCTCCCCTTTTCATTATCTTACTCAGTGTTTTAACGCGAAACAAATAGATGATTGAAAATGAGTATTTTAGTTATTATCAAATCAATTATGTGTTTCCATCATTTTTATCGTATATATATGAATTAATACCCATAGACTGTAAATTCACAAAAACGTAGAAAACGGCAAAATATTGCCTAATTCGATGATATTTTGTTTAAGTCACATAAAGGAAAAGGGGATGATAAACGTCAAAATATTGCTAAATTCGATGATTTTTCGTACGAAACAAAATGCAAGAAAACTTGCTTAAAATGCAATATTATGCGAAATTCTGAGATTTGAAGGCCAAATCACATATCGTGATACTACATGAAATAGAATCGAAATATTGGTAAAAATGAATATATTACCGTAATATCAAACTACATGAAAAACGTTAAAAAGTCAATATTTAACCATATTTGAGGATTTTAACTTCAAATCATAGAGCGAGGTTTCGTATTATTTAGATCCAAGAAAAGACATATGACAATGTTGTTTCCAATACAAATGATAAAAATCAATGTATTTTCATTAGTATTAACTAAAATGTTCCTGATTTTCCGTTTATATTACCGATGGAAGATGTACACGAAAATCGCTCTATTCCGGCTGAAACGTCGATATATGCAATAAAAACAGAACTTCTCCCCTTTTTAATATCTTACTCAGTATTTTAACGAGAAACAAATAGTTGATTGAAAATTAAGTATTTAAGGTTATTATCTAATCAATTATGTGTTTGCATCATTTTTATCGTATATATATATGAATTATTACCCATAGACTGAAAATTCACAAAAACGTGGAAAAAACGGCAAAATATTGCCTAATTCGATGATATTTTGTTTAAATCACATAAAGGAAAAGGGGATGATAAACGTCAAAATATTGCTAAATTCGATGATTTTTCGTACGAAACAAAATGCAAGAAAACTTGCTTAAAATGCAATATTATGCGAAATTCTGAGATTTGTAGGCCAAATCACATATCGTGATACTACATGAAATAGTATCGAAATATTGGTAAAAATGAATATATTTACGTAATATCAAACTACATGAAAAACGTGAAAAAGTCAAAATTTAACTATATTTGAGGATTTTAACTTCAAATCATAGAGCGAGGTTTCGTATTATTTAGATCCAAGAAAAGACATATGAAAATGTTGTTTCCAATACAAATGATAAAAATCAATGTATTTTCATTAGTGTTAACTAAAATGTTCCTGATTTTCCGTTTATATTACCGATGGAAGATGTACACGAAAATCGCTCTATTCCGGCTGAAACGTCGATATATGCAATAAAAACAGAACTTCTCCCCTTTTCAATATCTTACTCAGTATTTTAACGAGAAACAAATAGTTGATTGAAAATGAAGTATTTAAGGTTATTATCTAATCAATTATGTGTTTGCGTCATTTTTATCGTATATATAATGAATTAATACCCATAGACTGAAAATTCACAAAAACGAGGAAAAATGGCAAAATATTGCCTAATTCGATCATATTTTGTTTAAATCAAACAAAGGAAAAGGGGATGATAAACGTCAAAATATTGCTAAATTCGATGATTTTTCGTACGAAACAAAATGCAAGAAAACTTGCTTAAAATGCAATATTGTGCGAAATTCTGAGATTTGAAGGCCAAATCACATATCGTGATACTACATGAAATAGAATCGAAATATTGGTAAAAATGAATATATTTACGTAATATCAAACTACATGAAAAACGTGAAAAAGTCAATATTTAACCATATTTGAGGATTTTAACTACAAATCATAGAGCGAGGTTTCGTATTATTTAGATCCAAGAAAAGACATATGACAATGTTGTTTCCAATACAAATGATAAAAATCAATGTATTTTCATTAGTATTAACTAAAATGTTCCTGATTTTCGGTTTATATTACCGATGGAAGATGTACACGAAAATCGCTCTATTCCGGCTGAAACGTCGATATATGCAATAAAAACAGAACTTCTCCCCTTTTCAATATCTTACTCAGTATTTTAACGAGAAACAAATAGTTGATTGAAAATGAAGTATTTAAGGTTATTATCTAATGTATTATGTGTTTGCGTCATTTTTATCGTATATATAATGAATTAACTGAAAAGAATTTCCGTAGACTGAAAATTCACAAAAACGTGGAAAAACGGCAAAATATTGCCTAATTCGATGATATTTTGTTTAAGTCACATAAAGGAAAAGGGGATGATAAACGTCAAAATATTGCTAAATTCGATGATTTTTCGTACGAAACAAAATGCAAGAAAACTTGCTTAAAATGCAATATTATGCGAAATTCTGAGATTTGAAGGCCAAATCACATATCGTGATACTACATGAAATAGAATCGAAATATTGGTAAAAATGAATATATTTACGTAATATCAAACTACATGAAAAACGTGAAAAAGTCAATATTTAACCATATTTGAGGATTTTAACTTCAAATCATAGAGCGAGGTTTCGTATTATTTAGATCCAAGAAAAGACATATGACAATGTTGTTTCCAATACAAATGATAAAAATCAATGTATTTTCATTAGTATTAACTAAAAATGTTCCTGATTTTCCGTTTATATTACCGATGGAAGATGTACACGAAAATCGCTCTATTCCGGCTGAAACGTCGATATTTGCAATAAAAACAGAACTTCTCCCCTTTTCAATATCTTACTCAGTATTTTAACGAGAAACAAATAATTGATTGAAAATGAAGTATTTAAGGTTATTATCTAATGTATTATGTGTTTGCGTCATTTTTATCGTATATATAATGAATTAACTGAAAAGAATTTTCGTAGACTGAAAATTCACAAAAACGTGGAAAAACGGCAAAATATTGCCTAATTCGATGATATTTTGTTTAAATCAAATAAAGGAAAAGGGGATGATAAACGCCAAATATTGCTAAATTCGATGATTTTTCGTACGAAACAAAATGCAAGAAAACTTGCTTAAAATGCAATATTATGCGAAATTCTGAGATTTGAAGGCCAAATCACATATCGTGATACGACATGAAATAGCATCGAAATATTGGTAAAAATGAATATATTTACGTAATATCAAACTACATGAAAAAAGTGAAAAAAGTCAATATTTAACCATATTTGAGGATTTTAACTTCAAATCATAGAGCGAGGTTTCGTATTATTTAGATCCAAGAATAGACATATGACAATGTTGTTTCCAATACAAATGATAAAAATCAATGTGTTTTCATTAGAATTAACTAAAATGTTCCTGATTTTCCGTTTATATTACCGAGGGAAGATGTACACGTAAAACCGCTCTAATCCGGCTGAAACGTCGATATATGCAATAAAAACCGAACTTCTCCCCTTTTCATTATCTTACTGAGTGTTTTAACGCGAAACAAATAGATGATTGAAAATGAGTATTTTAGTTATTATCAAATCAATTATGTGTTTCCATCATTTTTATCGTATATATATGAATTAATACCCATAGACTGTAAATTCACAAAAACGTAGAAAACGGCAAAATATTGCCTAATTCGATGATATTTTATTTAAGTCACATAAAGGAAAAGGGGATGATAAACGTCAAAATATTGCTGAATTCGATGATTTTTCGTACGAAACAAAATGCAAGAAAACTTGCTTAAAATGCAATATTATGCGAAATTCTGAGATTTGAAGGCCAAATCACATATCGTGATACGACATGAAATAGCATCGAAATATTGGTAAAAATGAATATATTTACGTAATATCAAACTACATGAAAAAAGTGAAAAAAGTCAATATTTAACCATATTTGAGGATTTTAACTTCAAATCATAGAGCGAGGTTTCGTATTATTTAGATCCAAGAATAGACATATGACAATGTTGTTTCCAATACAAATGATAAAAATCAATGTGTTTTCATTAGAATTAACTAAAATGTTCCTGATTTTCCGTTTATATTACCGAGGGAAGATGTGCACGTAAAACCGCTCTAATCCGGCTGAAACGTCGATATATGCAATAAAAACCGAACTTCTCCCCTTTTCATTATCTTACTGAGTGTTTTAACGCGAAACAAATAGATGATTGAAAATGAGTATTTTAGTTATTATCAAATCAATTATGTGTTTCCATCATTTTTATCGTATATATATGAATTAATACCCATAGACTGTAAATTCACAAAAACGTAGAAAACGGCAAAATATTGCCTAATTCGATGATATTTTATTTAAGTCACATAAAGGAAAAGGGGATGATAAACGTCAAAATATTGCTAAATTCGATGATTTTTCGTACGAAACAAAATGCAAGAAAACTTGCTTAAAATGCAATATTATGCGAAATTCTGAGATTTGAAGGCCAAATCACATATCGTGATACTACATGAAATAGAATCGAAATATTGGTAAAAATGAATATATTACCGTAATATCAAACTACATGAAAAACGTTAAAAAGTCAATATTTAACCATATTTGAGGATTTTAACTTCAAATCATAGAGCGAGGTTTCGTATTATTTAGATCCAAGAAAAGACATGACAATGTTGTTTCCAATACAAATGATAAAAATCAATGTATTTTCATTAGTTTTAACTAAAATGTTCCTGATTTTCCGTTTATATTACCGATGGAAGATGTACACGAAAATCGCTCTATTCCGGCTGAAACGTCGATATATGCAATAAAAACAGAACTTCTCCCCTTTTCAATATCTTACTCAGTATTTTAACGAGAAACAAATAGTTGATTGAAAATTAAGTATTTAAGGTTATTATCTAATGTATTATGTGTTTGCGTCATTTTTATCGTATATATAATGAATTAATACCCATAGACTGAAAATTCACAAAAACGTGGAAAAACGGCAAAATATTGCCTAATTCGATGATATTTTGTTTAAATCAAATAAAGGAAAAGGGGATGATAAACGCCAAATATTGCTAAATTCGATGATTTTTCGTACGAAACAAAATGCAAGAAAACTTGCTTAAAATGCAATATTATGCGAAATTCTGAGATTTGAAGGCCAAATCACATATCGGGATACGACATGAAATAGCATCGAAATATTGGTAAAAATGAATATATTTACGTAATATCAAACTACATGAAAAAAGTGAAAAAAGTCAATATTTAACCATATTTGAGGATTTTAACTTCAAATCATAGAGCGAGGTTTCGTATTATTTAGATCCAAGAATAGATATATGACAATGTTGTTTCCAATACAAATGATAAAAATCAATATATTTTCATAGTATTAACTAAAATGTTCCTGATTTTCCGTTTATATTACCGATGGAAGATGTACACGTAAAACCGCTCTAATCCGGCTGAAACGTCGATATATGCAATAAAAACCGAACTTCTCCCCTTTTCAATATCTTACTCAGTATTTTAACGAGAAACAAATAGATGATTGAAAATGAAGTATTTAAGGTTATTATCTAATCAATTATGTGTTTGCATCATTTTTATCGTATATATAATGAATTAATACCCATAGACTGTAAATTCACAAAAACGTAGAAAACGGCAAAATATTGCCTAATTCGATGATATTTTGTTTAAATCACATAAAGGAAAAGGGGATGATGAACGTCAAAATATTGCTAAATTCGATGATTTTTCGTACGAAACAAAATGCAAGAAAACCTGCTTAAAATGCAATATTGTGCGAAATTCTGAGATTTGAAGGTCAAATCACATATCGTGATACTACATGAAATAGTATCGAAATATTGGTAAAAATGAATATATTTACGTAATATCAAACTACATGAAAAACGTGAAAAAGTCAATATTTAACTATATTTGAGGATTTTAACTTCAAATCATAGAGCGAGGTTTCGTATTATTTAGATCCAAGAAAAGACATATGAAAATGTTGTTTCTAATACAAATGATAAAAATCAATGTATTTTCATTAGTGTTAACTAAAATGTTCCTGATTTTCCGTTTATATTACCGATGGAAGATGTACACGAAAATCGCTCTATTCCGGCTGAAACGTCGATATATGCAATAAAAACAGAACTTCTCCCCTTTTCAATATCTTACTCAGTATTTTAACGAGAAACAAATAGTTGATTGAAAATGAAGTATTTAAGGTTATTATCTAATCAATTATGTGTTTGCGTCATTTTTATCGTATATATAATGAATTAATACCCATAGACTGAAAATTCACAAAAACGAGGAAAAATGGCAAAATATTGCCTAATTCGATCATATTTTGTTTAAATCAAACAAAGGAAAAGGGGATGATAAACGTCAAAATATTGCTAAATTCGATGAATTTTCGTACGAAACAAAATGCAAGAAAACTTGCTTAAAATGCAATATTGTGCGAAATTCTGAGATTTGAAGGCCAAATCACATATCGTGATACTACATGAAATAGAATCGAAATATTGGTAAAAATGAATGTATTTACGTAGTATCAAACTACATGAAAAACTTGAAAAAAAGTCACTATTTAACCATATTTGAGGATTTTAACTTCAAATCATAGAGCGAGGTTTCGTATTATTTAGATCCAAGAATAAAAATATGACAATGTTGTTTCCAATACAAATGATAAAAATCAATGTGTTTTCATTAGAATTAACTAAAATGTTCCTGATTTTCCGTTTATATTACCGAGGGAAGATGTACACGTAAAACCGCTCTAATCCGGCTGAAACCTCGATATATGCAATAAAAACCGAACTTCTCCCCTTTTCATTATCTTACTCAGTGTTTTAACGCGAAACAAATAGATGATTGAAAATGAGTATTTTAGTTATTATCAAATCAATTATGTGTTTCCATCATTTTTATCGTATATATTTGAATTAATACCCATAGACTGTAAATTCACAAAAACGTAGAAAACGACAAAATATTGCCTAATTCGATGATATTTTGTTTAAGTCACATAAAGGAAAAGGGGATGATAAACGTCAAAATATTGCTAAATTCGATGATTTTTCGTACGAAACAAAATGCAAGAAAACTTGCTTAAAATGCAATATTATGCGAAATTCTGAGATTTGAAGGCCAAATCACATATCGTGATACTACATGAAATAGAATCGAAATATTGGTTAAAATGAATATATTTACGTAATATCAAACTACATGAAAAACGTGAAAAAGTCAATATTTACCCATATTTGAGGATTTTAACTTCAAATCATAGAGCGAGGTTTCGTATTATTTAGATCCAAGAAAAGACATATGACAATGTTGTTTCCAATACAAATGATAAAAATCAATGTATTTTCATTAGTATTAACTAAAATGTTCCTGATTTTCCGTTTATATTACCGATGGAAGATGTACACGAAAATCGCTCTATTCCGGCTGAAACGTCGATATATGCAATAAAAACAGAACTTCTCCCCTTTTCAATATCTTACTCAGTATTTTAACGAGAAACAAATAGTTGATTGAAAATGAAGTATTTAAGGTTATTATCTAATGTATTATGTGTTTGCGTCATTTTTATCGTATATATAATGAATTAATACCCATAGACTGAAAATTCACAAAAACGTGGAAAAACGGCAAAATATTGCCTAATTCGATGATATTTTGTTTAAATCAAATAAAGGAAAAGGGGATGATAAACGCCAAATATTGCTAAATTCGATGATTTTTCGTACGAAACAAAATGGAAGAAAACTTGCTTAAAATGCAATATTATGCGAAATTCTGAGATTTGAAGGCCAAATCACATATCGTGATACGACATGAAATAGTATCGAAATATTGGTAAAAATGAATATATTTACGTAATATCAAACTACATGAAAAAAGTGAAAAAAGTCAATATTTAACCATATTTGAGGATTTTAACTTCAAATCATAGAGCGAGGTTTCGTATTATTTAGATCCAAGAATAGATATATGACAATGTTGTTTCCAATACAAATGATAAAAATCAATGTGTTTTCATTAGAATTAACTAAAATGTTCCTGATTTTCCGTTTATATTACCGAGGGAAGATGTACACGTAAAACCGCTCTAATCCGGCTGAAACGTCGATATATGCAATAAAAACCGAACTTCTCCCCTTTTCAATATCTTACTCAGTATTTTAACGAGAAACAAATAGTTGATTGAAAATGAAGTATTTAAGGTTATTATCTAATGTATTATGTGTTTGCGTCATTTTTATCGTATATATAATGAATTAATACCCATAGACTGTAAATTCACAAAAACGTAGAAAACGGCAAAATATTGCCTAATTCGATGATATTTTGTTTAAATCACATAAAGGAAAAGGAGATGATGAACGTCAAAATATTGCTTAATTCGATGATTTTTCGTACGAAACAAAAGGCAAGAAAACTTGCTTAAAATGCAATATTATGCGAAATTCTGAGATTTGAAGGCCAAATCACATATCGTGATACTACATGAAATAGAATCGAAATATTGGTAAAAATGAATATATTTACGTAGTATCAAACTACATGAAAAACGTGAAAAAAAGTCACTATTTAACCATATTTGAGGATTTTAACTTCAAATCATAGAGCGAGGTTTCGTATTATTTAGATCCAAGAAAAGACATATGACAATGTTGTTTCCAATACAAAATGATAAAAATCAATATATTTTCATAGTATTAACTAAAATGTTCCTGATTTTCCGTTTATATTACCGATGGAAGATGTACACGTGAAACCGCTCTAATCCGGCTGAAACGTCGATATATGCAATAAAAACCGAACTTCTCCCCTTTTCAATATCTTACTCTGTATTTTAACGAGAAACAAATAGATGATTGAAAATGAAGTATTTAAGGTTATTATCTAATCAATTATGTGTTTGCATCATTTTTATCGTATATATATATGAATTAATACCCATAGACTGAAAATTCACAAAAACGTGGAAAAACGGCAAAATATTGCCTAATTCGATGATATTTTGTTTAAATCACATAAAGGAAAAGGGGATGATAAACGTCAAAATATTGCTAAATTCGATGATTTTTCGTACGAAACAAAATGCAAGAAAACCTGCTTAAAATGCAATATTGTGCGAAATTCTGAGATTTGAAGGCCAAATCACATATCGTGATACTACATTAAATAGAATCGAAATATTGGTAAAAATGAATATATTTACGTAGTATCAAACTACATGAAAAACGTGAAAAAAGTCACTATTTAACCATATTTGAGGATTTTAACTTCAAATCATAGAGAGGTTTCGTATTATTTAGATCCAAGAAAAGACATATGACCATGTTGTTTCCAATACAAATTATAAAAATCAATGTGTTTTCATTAGAATTAACTAAAATGTTCCTGATTTTCCGTTTATATTACCGAGGGAAGATGTACACGTAAAACCGCTCTAATCCGGCTGAAACGTCGATATGTGCAATAAAAACCGAACTTCTCCCCTTTTCAATATCTTACTCAGTATTTTAACGAGAAACAAATAGATGATTGAAAATGAAGTATTTAAGGTTATTATCTAATCAATTATGTGTTTGCATCATTTTTATCGTATATATATATGAATTATTACCCATAGACTGAAAATTCACAAAAACGTGGAAAAACGGCAAAATATTGCCTAATTCGGTGATATTTTGTTTAAATCACATAAAGGAAAAGGGGATGATAAACGTCAAAATATTGCTAAATTCGATGATTTTTCGTACGAAACAAAATGCAAGAAAACTTGCTTAAAATGCAATATTATGCGAAATTCTGAGATTCGAAGGCCAAATCACATATCGTGATACTACATGAAATAGTATCGAAATATTGGTAAAAATGAATATATTTACGTATTATCAAACTACATGAAAAACGTGAAAAAGTCAATATTTAACTATATTTGAGGATTTTAACTTCAAATCATAGAGCGAGGTTTCGTATTATTTAGATCCAAGAAAAGACATATGAAAATGTTGTTTCCAATACAAATGATAAAAATCAATGTATTTTCATTAGTATTAACTAAAATGTTCCTGATTTTCCGTTTATATTACCGATGGAAGATGTACACGAAAATCGCTCTATTCCGGCTGAAACGTCGATATATGCAATAAAAACAGAACTTCTCCCCTTTTCAATATCTTACTCAGTATTTTAACGAGAAACAAATAGTTGATTGAAAATGAAGTATTTAAGGTTATTATCTAATCAATTATGTGTTTGCGTCATTTTTATCGTATATATAATGAATTAATACCCATAGACTGAAAATTCACAAATACGAGGAAAAATGGCAAAATATTGCCTAATTCGATCATATTTTGTTTAAATCAAACAAAGGAAAAGGGGATGATAAACGTCAAAATATTGCTAAATTCGATGATTTTTCGTACGAAACAAAATGCAAGAAAACTTGCTTAAAATGCAATATTGTGCGAAATTCTGAGATTTGAAGGCCAAATCACATATCGTGATACTACATGAAATAGAATCGAAATATTGGTAAAAATGAATGTATTTACGTAGTATCAAACTACATGAAAAACTTGAAAAAAAGTCACTATTTAACCATATTTGAGGATTTTAACTTCAAATCATAGAGCGAGGTTTCGTATTATTTAGATCCAAGAATAGACATATGACAATGTTGTTTCCAATACAAATGATAAAAATCAATGTGTTTTCATTAGAATTAACTAAAATGTTCCTGATTTTCCGTTTATATTACCGAGGGAAGATGTACACGTAAAACCGCTCTAATCCGGCTGAAACGTCGGTATATGCAATAAAAACCGAACTTCTCCCCTTTTCATTATCTTACTCAGTGTTTTACCGAGAAACAAATAGATGATTGAAAATGAGTATTTTAGTTATTATCAAATCAATTATGTGTTTCCATCATTTTTATCGTATATATATGAATTAATACCCATAGACTGTAAATTCACAAAAACGTAGAAAACGGCAAAATATTGCCTAATTCGATGATATTTTGTTTAAGTCACATAAAGGAAAAGGGGATGATAAACGTCAAAATATTGCTAAATTCGATGATTTTTCGTACGAAACAAAATGCAAGAAAACTTGCTTAAAATGCAATATTATGCGAAATTCTGAGATTTGAAGGCCAAATCACATATCGTGATACTACATGAAATAGAATCGAAATATTGGTAAAAATGAATATATTTACGTAATATCAAACTACATGAAAAAACGTGAAAAAGTCAATATATAACCATATTTGAGGATTTTAACTTCAAATCATAGAGCGAGGTTTCGTATTATTTAGATCCAAGAAAAGACATATGACAATGTTGTTTCCAATACAAATGATAAAAATCAATGTATTTTCATTAGTATTAACTAAAATGTTCCTGATTTTCCGTTTATATTACCGATGGAAGATGTACACGAAAATCGCTCTATTCCGGCTGAAACGTCGATATATGCAATAAAAACAGAACTTCTCCCCTTTTCAATATCTTACTCAGTATTTTAACGAGAAACAAATAGTTGATTGAAAATGAAGTATTTAAGGTTATTATCTAATGTATTATGTGTTTGCGTCATTTTTATCGTATATATAATGAATTAATACCCATAGACTGAAAATTCACAAAAACGTGGAAAAACGGCAAAATATTGCCTAATTCGATGATATTTTGTTTAAATCAAATAAAGGAAAAGGGATGATAAACGCCAAATATTGCTAAATTCGATGATTTTTCGTACGAAACAAAATGCAAGAAAACTTGCTTAAAATGCAATATTATGCGAAATTCTGAGATTTGAAGGCCAAATCACATATCGTGATACGACATGAAATAGTATCGAAATATTGGTAAAAATGAATATATTTACGTAATATCAAACTACATGAAAAAAGTGAAAAAAGTCAATATTTAACCATATTTGAGGATTTTAACTTCAAATCATAGAGCGAGGTTTCGTATTATTTAGATCGAAGAATAGACATATGACAATGTTGTTTCCAATACAAATGATAAAAATCAATGTGTTTTCATTAGAATTAACTAAAATGTTCCTGATTTTCCGTTTATATTACCGAGGGAAGATGTACACGTAAAACCGCTCTAATCCGGCTGAAACGTCGATATATGCAATAAAAACCGAACTTCTCCCCTTTTCAATATCTTACTCAGTATTTTAACGAGAAACAAATAGTTGATTGAAAATGAAGTATTTAAGGTTATTATCTAATGTATTATGTGTTTGCGTCATTTTTATCGTATATATAATGAATTAATTCCCATAGACTGAAAATTCACAAAAACGTGGAAAAACGGCAAAATATTGCCTAATTCGATGATATTTTGTTTAAATCAAATAAAGGAAAAGGGGATGATAAACGCCAAATATTGCTAAATTCGATGATTTTTCGTACGAAACAAAATGCAAGAAAACTTGCTTAAAATGCAATATTATGCGAAATTCTGAGATTTGAAGGCCAAATCACATATCGTGATACTACATGAAATAGAATCGAAATATTGGTTAAAATGAATATATTTACGTAATATCAAACTACATGAAAAACGTGAAAAAGTCAATATTTACCCATATTTGAGGATTTTAACTTCAAATCATAGAGCGAGGTTTCGTATTATTTAGATCCAAGAAAAGACATATGACAATGTTGTTTCCAATACAAATGATAAAAATCAATGTATTTTCATTAGTATTAACTAAAATGTTCCTGATTTTCCGTTTATATTACCGATGGAAGATGTACACGAAAATCGCTCTATTCCGGCTGAAACGTCGATATATGCAATAAAAACAGAACTTCTCCCCTTTTCAATATCTTACTCAGTATTTTAACGAGAAACAAATAGTTGATTGAAAATTAAGTATTTAAGGTTATTATCTAATGTATTATGTGTTTGCGTCATTTTTATCGTATATATAATGAATTAATACCCATAGACTGAAAATTCACAAAAACGTGGAAAAACGGCAAAATATTGCCTAATTCGATGATATTTTGTTTAAATCAAATAAAGGAAAAGGGGATGATAAACGCCAAATATTGCTAAATTCGATGATTTTTCGTACGAAACAAAATGGAAGAAAACTTGCTTAAAATGCAATATTATGCGAAATTCTGAGATTTGAAGGCCAAATCACATATCGTGATACGACATGAAATAGTATCGAAATATTGGTAAAAATGAATATATTTACGTAATAT
Organism: Procambarus clarkii; assembly: GCF_040958095.1. Lineage (NCBI taxonomy): Eukaryota > Metazoa > Arthropoda > Malacostraca > Decapoda > Cambaridae > Procambarus > Procambarus clarkii. The sequence continues at coordinate 237 of NW_027189838.1, read as the reverse complement.
CAAACTACATGAAAAAAGTGAAAAAAGTCAATATTTAACCATATTTGAGGATTTTAACTTCAAATCATAGAGCGAGGTTTCGTATTATTTAGATCCAAGAATAGATATATGACAATGTTGTTTCCAATACAAATGATAAAAATCAATGTGTTTTCATTAGAATTAACTAAAATGTTCCTGATTTTCCGTTTATATTACCGAGGGAAGATGTACACGTAAAACCGCTCTAATCCGGCT
>NW_027189837.1:0-81455 GCF_040958095.1 Procambarus clarkii | reverse complement strand
GGTGAAATGTAACACTTTCTGTTGAAGTTTTGGAAAAGATACATTTTCTGTTGAAATGTGAGGATGAGATTTGTAGATGGAGAAGTGGGAGGAGAGTGAAGTCTGAAGATGCAGGTGAGTGGGTGAAAGGGTCATAAAGATTGTAAGCTCTGCCACCAAACTTTTTGACAGATAGAGAGAGATCGTGTTTAGGAGCAGACGTGATTCAGAGAGTGGTAAGAAGAAGAAAGGTGGGAGGAGGAGGAGAACAATATATAATACAGGAAGAATAAGGATTAAATAGGGAAAGAGTAAAGGAAGCAGGAGGAGGAGGGGGAGCTGCGCCAGCAGCAGCAGCAGGAGGAGCAGGGGAGAGTAAAGGAAGCAGCTGCACGAGGAGGAGCAGGGGGAGAGGGAGAGGGGGCGATTGATGTATAATAAAACACACACACCCAACCTGAAGGAAAAGGTCTAGCATGGTATAAGAAGGATTTTAACATTAAAAAAATGTAAACTTACGTAAGTGTAGCGGAGCTGTGAGGTGTTACTCACACAAAGGCCAAACAAATACTGATCAAATTGCCGCCCACCGAAGGTAATACCCAAACCGCAAAATAGCCGTTACCTGTTGTCTCAGCCACGCTCGCTCGGCAGCGGACAGAGCATCTCACTTGGAGGGGGAGAATATATATATATATATAAATATATATATATATATATATATATATATATATATATATATATATATATATATATATATATATATATATATATATATATATGTCGTACCTAGTAGCCAGAACTCACTTCTCAGCCTACTATGCAAGGCCCGATTTGTGTAATAAGCCAAGTATTCCTGAATTAATATATTTTCTCTAATTTTTTTCTAATGAAATGATAAAGCTACCCATTTCATTATGTATGAGATTAATTTTTTTTATTGGAGTTAAAATTAACGTAGATATATGACCAAACCTAACCAACCCTACCTACCACTTACGTAAGTTTACATTATTTTACTGTTAAAATCCTTCTTATACCATGCTAGACCTTTTCCTTCAGGTTGTGTGTTTTATTATACATCAATCCCCCCCCTCCTACTACTTCCTCCCCCCTTCCCCCTCTCCCTCCTGTTCCTCCTCCTGCAGCTGCTTCCTTTACTCTTCCCTGCTGCTTCTGGTGCAGCTCCTCCTCCTCCTTCCTTTACTCTCCCTTGCTCCAGCTGCTGTTGCTCTTCCTTCAGGTTCTGTTAATCCCCCTCCTCCTCCTACTCCTCCTGTTGCTTCCTTTACTCTTTCCCTATTTAATCCTTATTCTTCCTGTATTATATATTGTTCTCCTCCTCCCCCCACCTTACTTCTTCTTACCACTCTCCAAATCACGTCTGCTCCTAAACACGATCTCTGTCTCTCTGTCAGAAAGTTTGGTGGCAGAGCTTACAATCTTTATGACCCTTTCACCCACTCACCTGCATCTTCAGACTTCACTCTCCTCCCACTTCTCCATCTACCAATCTCATCCTCTCATTTCAACAGAAAATGTATCTCCAAAAATCTCAACAGAAAACGTTACATTTCACCTAAAAACAAAATACTAACAGCGTTCTCACAACAATACACACCTCACTCGAACACTACCTATCCTATATTTATCGTACAGCGGGCATCACGTCCCCCTCAAGTTACCCAATGATGCCCCAAACGTTCCTGCAACCTTATCGGTCGGTGTCCGAAACCACTCCATCCAAAATGGAGGGGATGGGCTACATCGTAAAACTCCCTACTCGCATGATTGTTAGCAAGTAATGATTTCCTCTTTTTGTTCTAGATAATGATCCCACAACGTCGATAATTAGGCGTTCGAACGCCTGGCCAAACGCATTAACTGGTACTAAAGGTGCTTTCGGGATGGTAGGGACGTTCTTTCCCAGCCCTTTGGCGCGGGAAATATGTCTTGCAGACCTTCCTTACATATGCGTCCATGCCCGACAATAAAAATGTACCAGAATCCGTCTTAAGGTCTTGGTCACTCCCAAGTGACCGGTGGGATTCACTAAGTGCGCAAGCTCGAATACCGCGCCTCTATATCATGCCAGCACCACCACCTGACGCCTCACTGCCAGCGTTCCATCACTCTCCTCTCCTCGTACCTGTCTCCACCATCTCATTAATACTCCCTTTTCCATAAAGAAGTGAGCCGGTGGCTCGGGTCCGGCGAGATTTCCTTCAGTCTTCCGCATCAACTCTGGGAACTATTCCTTCTGCAGCTCACCTAGACCGGCGCTGTCAACCCCGAGAGGACTGGTGAGAGTAATTTGGATACCCTTATCCGAACCTTCATCACCTGGCACTTGTCCTCCGGTCTCCTCTCCGAACAGAAGATTGAGCCCCAGGTAACCCGGGATGTCCTTTTCAGCGTGACCAGATCCACTCACATCATCCTCCTACACACTCTGTCGTGGTGTCACCGCGCATAATGGAAATGCCGCTCTCGCAATTTCCATTGCATCCCCCTCGGCATCCGTCGTGCTATTCCTTCTGTAGGGCTTTATACATTCTTTGCCCTTGATCAAGTTCAGGAGAACACATCCCCCACAGGAGTCGTTTCCTAAGATTACCTGAGCTTCCATTCTGGGAAGTGAAGCACAGCCCCCAACTACGAGAGTCTGGCAACTATAGTCCGAATTAAGAGTCATCTCGTGGAAGGGGGGATTCTCACTTGTGCCCCCAACGTTCTTATCAGGGCAAATTCCTATTACAAATAGACCTCTTAAAGGGCTATTATCAGATCAGTCTAATAGAGCGTGCTAAGAACATATTTGCTTTCACACATCCTTTTGGCCTCTTTAGATATGAGCGACGGCTTTTTGGATTCTGCAATGCCCCAGCTCTCTTCCAGAGAGCTGTCAACATCGTCATCCAAGACCTTGACGATACCTACGTCTACCTGGATGAACTCGTTGAAGCCACCAACACCTGGAACGGACACCTACATAAGCTACAATGATTGTTGTACAAACTTCTCCAGGCCGGCCTTGCCATTTATTTGAGCAAGTCCATGTTTGCCAAAGGTAAAGTGTACTCTCTTTATCATATCATAGACAGGGGAAACATAGCAGCTCTTGGCATTCACCTGTAAGCTATTCAGCAATATCCTCAGCCTACTTCACGTAAACAACTCATGAGATTACTAGGACTTATCGTCGTCGTTATTAGCATCTTATTATCGTCGCTTTTGCCGATATTTCAGTACTGAGTCTGAGTACTGGGAAGGGTGAGGGGAGCCCCTCCTCGGCGTGGGAGTGGTTAGGGCCCATTTGTGGTTTTTTGACATCCATTAGTTCCCCCTACAGGAAGCCGTAAGTGTTGAGGGGGTATGAGAGAGCAGCCTCTTGCGATGTGGTCCATTTGCTTTAATTGTTTTTCGATGTCTTCAGAGTTGACTGGAGATGTTGACCCCAGCATGGGTCTCTATCCACTGCGGATTTGTTAAGGAGGGGCGAGGTTCATACTCACACAAGCAGGCACTCACCAGCAGGCCCTCACCTGCCAACCATCAATAACTCCTACCCCTCATCCCCCTCCTCTCCCATACCATCAGGGGGCCCCTCTCCATCCCCTCCATTACCTTCTAGAGTGGGGCACCCCTCTCCCCAGTACCTTCTAGAGTGGTACGGACCAGGATCACATACCATCACATCGACCTGAGAAGTGTCACCACATGGCACATCACTTAGTAAACTCAGTCAAAGTCAGTAGGTTAGCGTTTACTAAAAGAGGGAAACATTTCACATCGTCACGGAGACGCGATCTCTACCTACAAATTGTTCTTGTTAAATGTGATCATTGAAATGCATGCATGTTTACTCAATCTCCATCACCTCTTCTTCCTACAGCCATTACTGTTGTGCAGAGCTTGTATCACACAACGGCGTTATCATAGCAAGACAATGTCACAGAATGTTCATGACTCCTGAATGAATGAAACGGCAATCCGTCTCGTTAAGGTCTAACCTTCGCGGCGGTTTGAGACGTTGTGAGATGGACAAGGTAGTGGGATGGCCTTACCCTCTCCCCATCCACCCCCACCAAACCCCTACCCCCCTCCCACCCCCCTCCAAGCCCAAACCATCAAGTATCACTTCACCCTTCCCAGACCAGATGTTCTGTGCAAAGCCTTAGTATCATTTCTGACCATATGTGTAACCTTGTATCGCAATGTGACCAACATGGTATCATCATTCTTTGCTCAAATAGCATTTTTTAAGAATATCCAGTCATAAGCTGGTCTTCAATCTTATTATTATAACAAATCATAATTTGTTGTAAACACAACTGCATGGGATATACATAGTAGTCAGTGGTTTCTCTCTCTCTCTCTCTCTCTCCAGATCATTTAATAGTTGGGGAGAAAGTAACATCATTTCCTTTCTCCTGCCGCCGCTGTTCACGTATCTTTTTTTAATTTCACTTAGACTGACAGCGCACCAGAGGATGGACGACTAATGTCAATTTTTGAACCCCCATCACTCTCACCCTTATAACCTTGTAAGGTAACACGACCAACATGATGACATCGTTCTTTGCCCAAATATCATTAATGTAACGTGACCAATATGGTAACTTCGTTCTTTGCCCAAATATCATTTTAAGAGTAACGAGCAACTTTCTGTCCGATGTCTGAATAATGAAATGTAAACCATGTTTAGCCATTACATCCAAACACAATAAAAGGTTACCACAATCTTGTTTAGTTCTTGTATCACATAAGGTAACGTAACGTTTATTCAACAACTGGTAGACATAACATAATGTAGCTTCATATTCACTGTGGTAAAACAAACAAACATACACATCACGGTCAGTCCTAGCTATAGCTCAAACGCGTCCTTCATTCTCACTCCCTTAGGTGAGCAATGTTCCACACATACAAATTCCAAGCAAAGTAAACATATACAGACACCAATATGTAACCATCAATGATACAACTTCTTCCACTCTACCAATTACCGTTGGAGTGCCACAGGGCAGCATCTTAGGACCTCTTCTATTTCTTATATATATAAACGATCTGCCTAATGTCTCTAATATTCTCAAACCTATATTGTTTGCAGACGATACTACCCTTATCTACTCAAACCTCAACCCAAATACACTAAATAATGTTGTGAATAATGAATTAAAAAAAGTCCACTTATGGATGTCAAGGAACAAACTAACATTAAACATCGAAAAGACTTACTACATCTTATTTGGAAGCAAATCATCAAATGCAATTCAGCTACAGATAGACAACATTAACATCAGTAATAAAAATGATGGCAAGTTTCTTGGCCTATTCCTAGACAAGAGACTCAACTTCAGCACCCACATTCAACACATAACTAAGAAAGTCTCTAAGACAGTTGGTATACTCTCCAAAATCAGATATTATGTTCCTAACTCTGCTCTCCTCTCACTATATTATGCACTAATCTACCCCTATCTTAATTATGGTATCTGTGCATGGGGGTCTACCACTGCAAACCACCTTAAGCCCATCATCACACAGCAAAAATCTGCTATCAGAATAATAACTAACTCTGCTTTCAGACAACACTCAGCTCCCTTGTTTAAATCCCTAAACTTGCTAAATATTAACTCCCTCCACACATTCTCTTGTGTCAACTACATTTACAAAACCCTGTTCTTAAATGCAAACCATGCTCTGAAACTCTTCCCTGGACAGATGTAATAGGACCCATTATCACCACACCAGAAATAAATATCTCTTTGATATCCCCAGGGTCAAACTTAATCTGTGTAAACACTCTATGCAAATTAAGGGACCTAGTCTATGGAACTCACTCCCTAGTGAATTGAAAAACTGTAAAACTTTTGCCTTATTTAAAAGCAAAACCAAAAAGTACCTAACTTCATCTTCTTAGTTTCCTACACTGAGCTTTAAATTTGCTCTGTACCTAGTGTTACCCAATCTCCTAATTTATATGTAATATCAAACAACCTTATCATTGTGTTCATTGCTGTCTTCTTTTATGTGCTAGCCATATGCTGCATTGTGACTACCAATTTTTGTCAACTACCATTCAAGCTGTTATTGCAATCAATCTTATATTGTTTCTGCTGTATTGTGCCTACCAATTTGTTGTCAACTACCATTTTAAGCTGTCATTGCAATCAATCTTAGCTACCTATGTGCTTTAATATACTGTACCTACAATTTTCTCTCATCTTCTTTTTTTTTTTTCATTTCATGTAATCTGTTATCATTTTTTTGTCTATAAATTTTGCAAGTATTTACCTCCTTAAAATTTTCTTAGATTAAGGACCTGCCCGAAACGCTGCGCATGCTAGTGGCTTTACAAGACTGTAATTACCATATTTGTATCCTCACATTCCTTATGTACATTCTTGTATATGCATAAATAAATAAATAAATAAATAAATAAGACAATGTGGAAAAACATAGTCTTGATACTATTATTAAATTGACTTGTTCATTATCCCCGAGTTCAAGGCTGTCTCTTAAGACCTACATCATCCAAATGTAAACACCAATCGATGAGAATAAGACCGGATGAGTCGATAGTGAAATAGCTCTGGGCTATGTCTATTTTCAGTTCTTGTAACACAGTCAATGTAGCGTAATGGGGAAAACAGACTTTCTACTGCCTACATAATTAGCATTTGAAAATGTATGCAAGTCTAGACATTCTCCTATAGCCCTTACATTCTAAACACAAATAAAATATTAGCACACGCTGGCATTGCATTATACCATCATTAAGTAACGTGGAGATTAACTTTCTGGCTGTTGTCCGAATATCATTATTGAAATGTGAACCCCATTTAGCCAAACACAATATCTCCATTACATCTCATAGCATATAAATATTACGGTCTGCAAGTTTTAGCCCTCTGTAACACAATGTAACGTAACGTACCGCAACACAAATCAACTTTTTGCAGTCCAAAATGTCATTTTGAAACAAAAAGTGAGGCTTAGTCCATCTCCATTACATCTCTTACCATATAAATATTGGTGTCTACCAGTTTTAGACCCTGTAACACATTGTAACGTAACGTGGAAATCATCATCATATTTCTACAGACCAAATAACATTTTTAAATGAAAGTATGACTTAGTCCATCTCCATTACATCTCTTACCATATAAATATTGGCGTCTACCAGTTTTAGCCTCTGTAACACAATGTAACGTAACGTAACGTAACGCAAATCAACTTTTTGCAGTCCAAAATGTCATTTTTAAATGAAAGTATGACTTAGTCCATCTCCATTACATCTCTTACCATATAAATATTGGCGTCTACCAGTTTTAGCCCTCTGTAACACAATGTAACGTAACGTAACGTAACGCAAATCAACTTTTGCAGTCCAAAAAATGTAATTTTTAAATGAAAGTATGACTTAGTCCATCTCCATTACATCTCTTACCATATAAATTTTGGCGTCTACCAGTTTTAGCCCTCTGTAACACAATGTAACGTAACGTAACGCAAATAAACTTTTGCAGTCCAAAATGACCTTTTTAAATAAAAGTATGACTTAGTCCATCTCCATTACATCTCCTACCATATGAATATTACGGTCTACCAGTTTTAGCCCTCTGTAACACAATGTAACGTAACTTGGAAAATCAACTTTGTCGGATGACCAAATAACATTATTGAAAATGTCATCCATGTTAGCCATTACATCCAAACACAAAGAAAAATATTACCGCTTTTCTTGAGAAACTTATATGTGGAGATCATATCTCCAGAGTCCACACAATAAGCCACACAACACACATCTTCTGTTTTCAAATCACAGCTCGCATCTAATTTAATGTTATTTTTTTTTTTTTGCAGAAACTATGTTTTGAGAATATGCTCAATGTCAGCAATTACTATTCGAATCATCAAACTCCTTTCAGTCAACAAAAACAAGCAGAGGTGCCGCATAAACCACTAAAGATTTGATGTATGCAAGGTACATCATTTTTGACAATTCTGTCACTGACACACCTTAGCGAGATGACGGCGCGCAACAGTACCCTAGCACTCTTAATAATTTTATTCAAGCACTGTTAACATAGCATAATGTAAGATTTTTTTCACATTTCATATCACGCGTGTAGATTAGAGAGAGAAGGCAAACATAGCTTGCAGCTAGTCAAAACTTATCATAACAGATATGATTTCACAGAGTTTTTAACCTTTGCCAGTTTTTTCAATGTTTTCTCTTCACTTGTGCTAAGTGAGTCAGACAAAATGTGACATTTCATTTCATTATTAGCCAGGCAATATGCTATTAGCTAGATAGTCAAAACATATAACAAGCATTATTTCACAGGAATTTTTTCTAGCAAATATGCTTCCTTTAAGCAGTTCAACACATCAAACACCAGCAGTCCGCGAAATTCCCTTTAGTCAATAATCATCCTTTACAGTATTTCTTGACTAAAATAGCACTCCAAAACATAAGTGGTCATTTTTATTCTCACTGTCGCACTATAGTCAATAATTTGTTTCGCAGAGTGACAAGTTATGCCTAGTGATGATATTTCACGGTGAGCATAGTTTAAGAGAGTTCACACTGTATTAATTACGGTCATGGATATCTTATGTTATGTTTATGAAGATCATTACTTCTTATTTTTAACATTTTTCTTGCCCCCCAGCTTTTCAGTCTTCTCATATTCTTTTTCAAATAAAGTTTGCTTACTGTTTTCCACTAGATTGGCTTCACATTACATATATTAATCAATTTTCAAATTCAAACAAATTCAATTTCAAATCCAAACCAGTCAGGACTTTGGGTCCCGACTCGGACCGCAGGTCCGGTTTGGAGTGGAGACGGGTTCAAGTAAAAAATGGGCACACAGGAAATGATTTCGACGTTCAGTAAACACTCACCGAGAGGATAACTGAATGCCCGACAGCCGAATACGGGGTTGATGATAGTATTTAATTGATTGTGAAACTTAAAACTAAACTAAATGCTCACACGTGATAATTTCCACGTTCAGTTAACACTCACTGAGTTGTAAACTGAAAGACTAAGCCGGCCAATGCATGGTTGATGATGATAGTAATATTTTAAGATTGAGAAACTTAAAACTAAATGACCACACATGTAGCGATTTTGCATTCAGTAAACACTTACTGAGTTGTAAACTGAATGCCGGAGCCGGCCAATACAAGGTTTGTGATAGTAATATTTTATTTTTTATTTACGACGGAGAAACTTTAAACTAAAAAAATGAGGTCACATGGAGGGATATCTATGTTCAGTAAACTGTTACTGAGTTGTAAACTGGATGGTTGAGCCACCCAATACATGGTTTGTGATAGTAATATTTTATTTTTTACGATGGAGAAACTTTAAACTAAAACATGAGGTCGCATGGAGGGATATCTATGTTCAGTAAACAGTTACTGAGTTGTAAACTGAATGATTGAGCCATCCAATACATGGTTGGTGATAGTAATATTTTATTTTTTACGATGGAGAAACTTTAAACTAAAAAATGAGCTCGCATGGAGGGATAACAATGTTCAGTAAACAGTTACTGAGTTGTAAACTGAATGGTAGAGCCACCCAATACCTGGTTAATGATAATAGTATTCCACGATGGAAAAACCTTATCCTAAACTAAAAATGAGCTCACATGAAGTGATTTTCACTTACTGAGTTGTTAACTGAATGCCTGAGCTATCCAATACATAATTGGTGATAGTAGTATTAATTCAAGATGGAAAACTTTAAACTAAACTAAAATGAGCGCACATGAAGTGATTCTCACGTTCATTAAACACTTACTAAGTTGTTAACTGAATGACTGAGACATCCAATACAAGGTTGATGATAGCAGTATTAATGACATTGATAATAAGAGGTCTTGAACTAGATACAGGCAGGGGACAACAAAGCTGCGATATTGAAAGAAACTGAACTGAATTCGAAAATTGATTAATATATGTAATGTGAAGCCAATCTACTGGAAAACAGTAAGCAAACTTTATTTGAAAAAGAATATGAGAAGACTGAAAAGCTGTGGGACAAGAAAAATGTTAAAAATAAGAAGTAATGATCTTCATAAACATAACATAAGATATCCATGACCATAATTAATACAGTGTGAACTCTCTTAAACTATGCTCACCGTGAAATATCATCACTAGGCATAACTTGTCACTCTGCGAAACAAATTATTGACTATAGTGCGACAGTGAGAATAAAAATGACCACTTTTGGAGTTTTGGAGTGCTATTTTAGTCAGGAAATACTGTAAAGGATGATTATTGACTAAAGGGAATTTCGCGGACTGCTGGTGTTTGATGTGTTGAACTGCTTAAAGGAAGCATATTTGCTAGAAAAAATTCCTGTGAAATAATGCTTGTTATATGTTTTGACTATCTAGCTAATAGCATATTGCCTGGCTAATAATGAAATGAAATGTCACATTTTGTCTGACTCACTTAGCACAAGTGAAGAGAAAACATTGAAAAAACTGGCAAAGGTTAAAAACTCTGTGAAATCATATCTGTTATGATAAGTTTTGACTAGCTGCAAGCTATGTTTGCCTTCTCTCTCTAATCTACACGCGCGATATGAAATGTGAAAAAAATCTTACCTTATGCTATGTTAACAGTGCTTGAATAAAATTATTAAGAGTGCTAGGGTACTGTTGCGCGCCGTCATCTCGCTAAGGCGGGTCGGTGACAGAATTGTCAAAAATGATGTACCTTGCATACATCAAATCTTTAGTGGTTTATGCGGCACCTCTGCTTGTTTTTGTTGACTGAAAGGAGTTTGATGATACGAATAGTAATTGCTGACATTGAGCATATTCTCAAAACATAGTTTCTGCAAAAAAAAAAAAAATAACATTAAATTAGATGCGAGCTGTGATTTGAAAACAGAAGATGTGTGTTGTGTGGCTTATTGTGTGGACTCTGGAGATATGATCTCCACATATAAGTTTCTCAAGAAAAGCGGTAATATTTTTCTTTGTGTTTGGATGTAATGGCTAACATGGATGACATTTTCAATAATGTTATTTGGTCATCCGACAAAGTTGATTTTCCAAGTTACGTTACATTGTGTTACAGAGGGCTAAAACTGGTAGACCGTAATATTCATATGGTAGGAGATGTAATGGAGATGGACTAAGTCATACTTTTATTTAAAAATGTCATTTTGGACTGCAAAAGTTGATTTGCGTTACGTTACGTTACGTTACATTGTGTTACAGAGGGCTAAAACTGGTAGACGCCAAAATTTATATGGTAAGAGATGTAATGGAGATGGACTAAGTCATACTTTCATTTAAAAATGACATTTTGGACTGCAAAAAGTTGATTTGCGTTACGTTACGTTACGTTACGTTACATTGTGTTACAGAGGCTAAAACTGATAGACGCCAATATTTATATGGTAAGAGATGTAATGGAGATGGACTAAGTCATACTTTCATTTAAAAATGTTATTTGGTCTGTAGAAATATGATGATGATTTCCACGTTACGTTACAATGTGTTACAGGGTCTAAAACTGGTAGACACCAATATTTATATGGTAAGAGATGTAATGGAGATGGACTAAGCCTCACTTTTTGTTTCAAAATGACATTTTGGACTGCAAAAAGTTGATTTGTGTTACGGTACGTTACGTTACATTGTGTTACAGAGGGCTAAAACTTGCAGACCGTAATATTTATATGCTATGAGATGTAATGGAGATATTGTGTTTGGCTAAATGGGGTTCACATTTCAATAATGATATTCGGACAACAGCCAGAAAGTTAATCTCCACGTTACTTAATAATGGTATAATGCAATGCCAGCGTGTGCTAATATTTTATTTGTGTTTAGAATGTAAGGGCTATAGGAGAATGTCTAGACTTGCATACATTTTCAAATGCTAATTATGTAGGCAGTAGAAAGTCTGTTTTCCCCATTACGCTACATTGACTGTGTTACAAGAACTGAAAATAGACATAGCCCAGAGCTATTTCACTATCGACTCATCCGGTCTTATTCTCATCGATTGGTGTTTACATTTGGATGATGTAGGTCTTAAGAGACAGCCTTGAACTCGGGGATAATGAACAAGTCAATTTAATAATAGTATCAAGACTATGTTTTTCCACATTGTCATATATATGTTTTCTTTGCTTGGAATTTGCATGTGTGGAACATTGCTCACCTAAGGAAGAGAGAATGAACGGCGCGTTTGAGGTATAGCGAGGACTGACCATGATGTGTATGTTTGTTTGTTTTACCACAGTGAATATGAAGCTACATTATGTTATGTCTACCAGTTGTTGAATAAACGTTACGTTACGCTATGTGATACAAGAACTAAACAAGCTTGTGGTAACCTTTTATTGTGTTTGGATGTAATGGCTAAACATGGTTTACATTTCATTATTCAGACATCGGACAGAAAGTTGCTCGTTACTCTTAAAATGATATTTGGGCAAAGAACGAAGTTACCATATTGGTCACGTTACATTAATGATATTTGGGCAAAGAACGATGTCATCATGTTGGTCGTGTTACCTTACAAGGTTATAAGGGTGAGAGTGATGGGGGTTCAAAAATTGACATTAGTCGTCCATCCTCTGGTGCGCTGTCAGTCTAAGTAAAATGAAAAAAAGATTCGTGAACAGCGGCGGCAGGAGAAAGGAAATGATGTTACTTTCCCCCCAACTATTAAATGATCTGGAGAGAGAGAGAGAGAAACCACTGACTGCTATGTATATCCCATGCAGTTGTGTTTACAACAAATTATGATTTGTTATAATAATAAGATTGAAGACCAGCTTATGACTGGATATTCTTAAAAAATGCTATTTGAGCAACGAATGATGATACCATGTTGGTCACATTGCAATACAAGGTTACACATATGATCAGAAATGATACTAAGGCTTTGCACAGAACATCTGGTCTGGGAAGGGTGAAGTGATACTTGATGGTTTGGGCTTGGAGGGGGGTGGGAGGGGGGTAGGGGTTTGGTGGGGGTGGATGGGGAGAGGGTAAGGCCATCCCACTACCTTGTCCATCTCACAACGTCTTAAACCGCCGCGAAGGTTAGACCTTAACGAGACGGATTGCCGTTTCATTCATTCAGGAGTCATGAACATTCTGTGACATTGTCTTGCTATGATAACGCCGTTGTGTGATACAAGCTCTGCACAACAGTAATGGCTGTAGGAAGAAGAGGTGATGGAGATTGAGTAAACATGCATACATTTCAATGATCACAGTTAACAAGAACAATTTGTAGGTAGAGATCGCATCTCCGTGACGATGTGAAATGTTTCCCTCTTTTAGTAAACGCTAACCTACTGACTTTGACTGAGTTTACTAAGTGATGTGCCATGTGGTGACACTTCTCAGGTCGATGTGATGGTATGTGATCCTGGTCCGTACCACTCTAGAAGGTACTGGGGAGAGGGGTGCCCCACTCTAGAAGGTAATGGAGGGGATGGAGAGGGGCCCCCTGATGGTATGGGAGAGGAGGGGGATGAGGGGTAGGAGTTATTGATGGTTGGCAGGTGAGGGCCTGCTGGTGAGTGCCTGCTTGTGTGAGTATGAACCTCGCCCCTCCTTAACAAATCCGCAGTGGATAGAGACCCATGCTGGGGTCAACATCTCCAGTCAACTCTGAAGACATCGAAAAACCATTAAAGCAAATGGACCACATCGCAAGAGGCTGCTCTCTCATACCCCCTCAACACTTACGGCTTCCTGTAGGGGGAACTAATGGATGTCAAAAAACCACAAATGGGCCCTAACCACTCTCACGCCGAGGGGGGGCTCCCCTCACCCTTCCCTCCCTCCCTCACCCCTCCCCCACCCCAAACAACATACCTATGTTGGGACCCCTCTCACTCAACCTCTACATAGCTTACTTACTATCATCAAAACTATTATCCACACACAGGATTAAGTCTATGGCAAACACACATACATATTCATTTACTCTTTCCACATATTCCACTCTTATCCTCGAATTTCTTACTCTACCACATAACCCACATACTCTCCTACACCCCCAACAACATGACCTCCCCTCTTTCCTGACCACATACCCTAACACCGAACGCTCACACGCGTCCGACACATGCCAAACTTCCGGCAAAATTCCCCCCAAACCCTTTGCGACTAGACACCTGCGAGACACCTGCCCAGCTGGCTCTATAGAGCCACCTGGGCAGATGGTGCGCACGGTTCTAGGCGTACTTTACACTACTCACTCCATCACCATCTACTCTGATAATAATCCTCTTCGGTACCTGCAGCAAGCCCAGTTTTGCCAACCAACTCTTACTCGATGGGCTTTGTACCTGCAGAACTACAATCTCAAGATCTTTTACATCAAAGGCTCGGACAATGTCAACGCAGACGCACTCTCCCGAGTCCATGTAGTGGAACCTCCCGCTTCCAATCTCCTTCCAGCATCAGCATCTCAAGCGATAGGAAGAGGCTTCGGGGAAGAGGCGTTACGTTGTTCGTCTCCATAACAGTGGAAAGGTGCCTCTTCCTATGACCCTCAAAACCTTCATGCTTCACTACCTCCTTTACTACAACACCAGACGGTCACCTCCAGCCAGACGTCTGGAGAGCTCCACCACGGACCCCCTACCAAGCCCCGAGAGCCCACGCAAGGTGTGCGCTGGTGCCCTGTTCAGCTCTCGCTAACTACCCATTAATTCACTGGCTCATCATTACACCTTAACTTGGCACCAGCCGTTACGTCACCCACAGGCCTGTATAAGCTCCTGACTGTGACCTAGCCACTACGGGCACACCATAGTCCGTGCTACTTGCAACTTTTTGTTCCAAGTAGGGAGTCTTAAACAACAACAACAACAACAACCTAGCCAGCAGATTACGCCTTGTGCTCTCTCGGGTTCTACACGTCTCCTCCTTCACTCGATGTGGTCCTCATACGACGTGTGACGGTGGACGTGTGGTCTAGTGTACATAGTGTATACTCACCCTTTTGTTTCTTATTGTGGAGTGAAAATTAAGTTTATTTTCATTTGTCTCAGCCAAGTTTGTCTCAGGAAATATTTTGTTGTTATGATTGCTACTATAAGTAAAGTATTTACTTGTTTATACTGTTTGTTAACTCCTGCAAATTTTACTCCGCAAATGGCTTTAGCAGTTTTATTTACTTTGTATTACTTTTCATATTTAATATGCGTGAGAGCTTTTGCCATCCAGCAGGTATTAGCTTCACTACCTAAGCACGTCACAACATAGTTACAGCAGAGACTCATCGTTATGGCATATATACATGCAGCAGTACCATGGGACTCACTGTTTTGGAACACATACATGCAGCAGTGCCATGGGACTCACTGTTCTGGAACACATACATGCAGCAGTGCCATGGGACTCACTGTTCTGGAACACATACATGCAGCAGAGCCATGGGACTCACTGTTCTGGAACACATACATGCAGCAGTGCCAGGGACTAACCGCTCTGGCACTCCTTCACGCAGCAGTGCCAGGGACTCACCGTTCTGTTGTACATACACGGAAGGGAGGGGAAGGGCATTGTCAGAGGGAAAGCACCAAGACTTTATAAAGTCTTGGTGCAATATAGTCGTACGACTATATTGCACTGGGAAAGGGTCAGGATAAGGATTTGGGTTGGGACGGGGGTGGGGAAGGAATGGTGCCCAACCACTTGGACGGTCGGGGATGGAACGCCGAGCGGCACGATGCTCTACTGTCCAACCCAAGTGTGAGCAAGTGTCATGGACTCACTGTTATGTTACACATACATGCAGCAGTGAGAATGACTCGCTGTTCTGGTACCAATACTTACATCAGTGCCCAGGACTCACTGTTCTGGAACACATACCTGTAAAAGTGCCAGGGACAAAATATTCTGGGACCAATACATGCAGTAGTACCAAAGACTCACCGTTCTTGTAAGCATACCTGCCGCAGTGTCAAGGACTCATCGTTCTTGTAAACATACCTGCAGCCAACTCAAGGATTCACCGTTCTTTTATTCCTACCTGCAGCAGTGCCAGGGACTCAACATCCTTGTACATATACGTGAAGCAGTATCAGGGACTCTCCGTTTTGGTACACATACCTGCAATATTACAAGGGACTCATCGTTCTGGTATTCATACATGCAGCAGACCAGGGACTCAATGTTCAGTTACAAACACATGCAGCAGTGCCAGTCTCTTACTCCATTAGTACACATACACGCTGAAGTGACAGGGACTCATCATTCTGGGAACACTGTTACGGTGCCCTCTACTATTTCTTCCGTTTGTCTGCTTTAGGAGTCATATCAGCTTTCTTTATTGATTCTCTGAGATACAGGGAAGTCTGTTGGTATATGTGGCGACCAGAGCGGCCGCCTGAAAAGGGAGAAATTTACATTATAAGTTTGAAGGTAAGGAGAAAGTGGCGCCCTGATAAAAATGAAATGGTACCCCCTGCCTGCAGATCCGCCATTTTGTAGAGGATGCCAGCCGAGTGCGGATTGGCTGACTTAGGTCACGGGCGACCAATCAGAGCCCGCCGTGACGTTACCGAGTGCCCCTGGTGACGCCAGCTGTCTTAGCGTCCGAACTGGTCTGACTGCAAGAGGGAGAGGACGTTTCTCGGTCAGCTCTCGAGGATTTGAGGCTCTACAAGCCTTACTCAGTGGATTAAACTAGCCAACGCAGCCCGCTATTGTTATTGATGACCCTGTGCTTCTGGGAAGCAAGAAGAAACCAAGTTCATTGAGCAAAGAAGTGCCAAAACTTGAAGAATCGGTCGGCGACGACGCTGGAGGGGCGCCGCCTGCCGCTGTAGGGGTCTGGAAGGTGTGGCGGGCAGGCCTAGCTGTGACTGGGTCGCGTTCACTGAGGACTTTGGAGGGACGACATCGTTCCTAGGGCAAGGAGCAACGCCTTGCGGATGGGACGAGTGTGTACATACAGTGATTAGCTCAGTGCCCACTGGTGAACCAGGATTGGGATATCTGAATCTCTGGGAGTGGTTCGGCGACGACGTGAAGGCTTCACGACACCTGAGGGCCTGTGGAACGTTCCTGGATCGTCAAGGATCGACTCAGGAAGCGTGGGAACCTCACACCATCGAGGGACAGGCGTCGTGAGCCAGGAATGTAAGGTAGATCAAATTTCCCTCCCATTACCCCTTGTTTGAGTAGGCTAGATAGGCGACGATATTTGCATATGTATTTTGCAATATAACATTAATACTTTAGTAGTAGGATAGGCTGCAGGGCAGCTTGTGTCCAGGACTGTTGAAGAGGAGGTAGCCGACGTTGACGAAGAGGCCCCTCTGTGAGGGAGTGTGTGACTCCTTTTTAATCTGCCCAGTTGGAGGACGTGAAAGAAGAGTTGCTGACGATCTCCAGATTTATTATTCTCATTTTCCATTCCTGTATTGCTTGTAATTGTATGTGTGATCATGTAGCTTATGTCAGTAAATTCATACATTTTATCATTGTGCTTAAGTGTGCCTCCATAATAATCTCTATGAGCATACACGAGGGCTATCATAGTACCACGTAGTAAACACCACGTTTTCTACAGAAGGTCTTATTGCCTGGAGAGTGGTAAAGCACCACAAACTTATATAAAAGCATATCCTAGACCATCCGACCAGTATCACTGCCGAAATGGTGGCAACACTTTGGCAACAAGCAATGTAGGGCTGGAGAGAGGTAAAGCCACACAGACTTTTATGGAAGTATACCTTGGGCTGACAGACCAGTGTCAACTCTATAGGAGTAGCAACCCTTTGGCAACAAGCAGTATAGAATACACCAAATGAACTTCATTGCTGTGGTGCAGATATACTAACCCAGCTGGCGACCTTGTTAAAAGAAGGTAGGGAAGGCAGGCGGGAAAGGAATTCCTGCAACCTTTTTGTTTGGCAGGCAAGACTCAGGAAAAAATATTGTTAGAAGGAAAGCTAGGAACTCACCCCTTCTGGTACATATACACGCATCAGTGCTAGGGAATCACCGTTCTCGTACACATACATGCAGAAGTGCAGGCATTCACCGCTCTGGAAAGCATACTTGCAGCAGAACCAGTGTAACATCATAAAGATGTTTTATAATTTTATTTGACATACGAGAGTCAGTTATACATGATATTTGAGGCGCCTGACTGTCTGTCTATAGCAATTAAGAAGTCACACCTAGAGATTTAATGGTCAGAGGTTGCCTTCTGGTCAGGTCATGTGATTTGACTTTGATTTCAACTAAGCTGATAATTGCAGACGTTTGGTTGTGTCTTTCCATCAAACAAGCCTCTGTTTAGGCGTGGTAGGTGGATGGCCTGAGCCTCGCTCCTGGTTCCCTATAAATACTCAGGGAACTGTATATTCAGGAGATGGGACACAGAGGATCGAAGATCGAGCAGGAGAGAGCTAGCTCGCTTGTCTGGAGGGCGCAGCCAGCCCAGGCTGTCAGGGGACTCTGTCAGTCAATCGAGCACCCTCCTCCTCCTTGTCTATCCACCATAGACTCAAAGACTCAAAGAATTTGGTGAGTTGAACTTGAAGGTGACAAATTTGATGTGTTTCCAGCTTAAGGTGTGTGATTTTCACGGGAAGTCACCCGTAATGTCTTCAATGCCTTGTGTGGTGAATCACATTGTATATTCTTGTTGTCATTTAACATCCAGAGATATGAATGAATTATGAAATCCATATGAGTGAAGATCTCATGTAACATATTTAATAGATTAACTTTTGTTTTTAAATTGTCTTTAATTTTGTCCCTTAAAACGTCTTATATTGAAAGCTGGAGTAGAGAGCCCTCTAGGAATACTGGTTTTTAAGACTTTAATATACGAATACATGCTAACAACATATATAGGTAGACATGGACGATTTTGGTAGCCCTGTTGTACAAACACGTTCCAATCCTTGTCTTGTATGCACTGTACTGAATTAGATTGGATGTTGGCAGCTGCTTTCATCCTTCAAACGTTCTATCTTTCTACTATTCTAACACTCTTAATTTCTACTCTTCTAGTTCCTCCTTGATCTCAGTCTCTCCCTCTCATTCTAAACCTTCCCTTTCTCCTAACCACTTCTACCTCTCTGTTTCCCTCACACCTCTCTACACCGTCACCCCCTTGCTCACACCTCATTTTACATTTTCTCTTTTTCGTTTTCCGATACGTTACACCAGACTCACCATTTCGGTACACATATATACAGCAGTGCCAGGAACACACCGTTCTGGCACCCATACACGCAGCAGAGTCAAGGACTCGCCGTTTTAGTACACATACTTGCAGCAGTGCCTGGGACTCACCATTTTGGATTACATACACTCAACAGTGCTAGGGACTCATTGCTGTGGTACACATACATATAGCAGTGTCATGGACTAACCGTTATATAAACATTTACATGCAGAAGTACCAGGGATTCACCGTTCTGGAACACATACATGCAGCAGTGCCAGTGACATGCCGTTCTGGTTGACATTTATTCAGCAGTGCCTGAGACAAACCGTTCTGGTACACATACTTGCCACAGTGCCAAAGACTCGCCGTTCTTGTAAACATACCTGCAGCTGTGGAGGGATTTTCTTATCTTGTACACATTCCTACAGCAGTGTCAGGAGTTCACAGTACTGATACACATACCTGCAACAGTGCCAGTGACTCACCGTCTGGTACCAATAACTGCAACAAGTCAGTGATTCACGCAGCAGGGGCCAGGGACTTAACATTCTAGTACACATAAATGCAGCAGTACCAAGGACTCACCGTCTGGTACATACGCATACATCAGTGTCATGGACTAACTTTTCTGGTACACATACCTGCTGCAGGGCCAGGGGAATCACCGTTCTGGTATTCATACATTCAGCAGTGCCAGGGACTCGTCGTTCTTGTACACATACCTGCAAGAGTGCCAGGGACTCACCGTTATTATACTCATACCTGTCGCAGTGCCAGGAACTTGTACAATGTATGCATCTTGTACCATGCATGCAGCAGTGATAATAACACACTCGTGTGATACCCATACTTGCAGCAGTGCCTGGAACTCACTGTTCTTGTACACATTCCTGCAACAGTGCCAGGAAAAAAAGAGGACCATTAAATGCAGCAGTGCCAGGGACTCACCGTTCTCGAGCATATATACGCAACCTTGTCAGGGACTCACAGTTCTGGTATACATACATACATACAACAATGCCACAGACTAGCGGTCTGGTACCTATATATATGCAGCAGTGCCAAGGGCTCACCGTTCTGGTACAATACATGCAGCAGTGCCAGGGACTCACCATTCTGGGTCCCCTATAAGCAGCAGTAAAAAACTGTTCTGTCACACATACATGCAACAATGACAAGAACTCATCTTTCTGGTTCACATACCTGCAGCGGTACCAGTGACTCTCACGGCTGGTACACATAAATGTAGCAGTGCTAGGGACACACTGTTCTGGAACTCATTACTGCATCAGTAATAGGGACTCACCTTTCAGGTACAAATTTACGCAAAAGCGCAATGAACTCTTCGTTTTGAACACATTCATGCAACAGTGGCAGCGACTCATAATTCTGGCACCCCTTACCTCAGCTGTGCCAGGGACTCACCGTTGTGGTACATATACATGCAGCAGTGCCAGGGACTCACCGTTGTGGTACACATACATGCAGCAGTGCCAGGGACTCACCGTTGTGGTACACATACATGCAGCAGTGCCATGGACTCACCGTTGTGGTACATATACATGCAGCAGTGCCAGGGACTCACCGTTGTGGTACACATACATGCAGCAGTGCCAGGGACTCACTGTTGTGGTACACATACATGCAGCAGTGCCATGGACTCACCGTTGTGGTACATATACATGCTGCAGTGCCAGGGACTCACCGTTGTGGTACACATACATGCAGCAGTGCCAGGGACTCACCGTTGTGGTACACATACATGCACTTTGACTGCTGCGCACAACGCATGACACAGACGAGGTCCTTCTTGTTGTTGAACATTCCTCCTGGGATCCGCCATTCGTCCATCAGGCGGCATTTTAGCGGACTGCTCTCATACTGCGGACCACAACACGTTACTCACACTACCTGTACTTCCCCACCTTGCCAGACCAGTCTGTACCTACCTAACCAGTAGAGACCATGACCATGCCCCCCTGCTCCCTAACCCCTGGACCCCGATGTTTCCCTACATGCCATCCATCTTTCCCACCTCCCCTTCCCCAACCAAAGTCTCTTCCTGTGTCCACACCCCTTGCCCTTCACAGTTTCTCCTGCCCATCATGGCTCATCATGCCTGCTCATCATAGAGGACATCAGTCACGGAAGGATAGACTGGGAAAACAAGGAACCACATGGAGGTGAGGAAACATGGAGAGCCAAACTGTTGGAAGTGGCGACAAGAAGCCTTTTAAGTCAGCATGTCAGGGGGGGACCCACAAGAATGAAGGGCAAAGATGAACCAGCGTGACTCGACCTAGTATTCACACTGAATGACTCCGACGTAAGAGAAATCGGTTTCGAAGCCCCCTTTGGAATGAGCGATCACAGTGTACTGATGTTTGAGGATCTGGTCGAAGAAGAGTTAATATACTTAAGGAAGGGCCCAGAAAGCACAAGGATGGCATTCCAAAAGGGAAACTATGAGGAGATAAGAAAATTCCTAACAGATATATCTTGAGAAAAAGAACTCAAAGGGAAAGACGGCCCAAAACACTATGAACTTCCTCACACAGAAGTATAAGGAGGCAGCAGACAAGTTCGTCCCTGTCAATAAGGAAAGAGATGAAATGCAGACGAGAAACCCATGGTTTGATCAGAGATATAACCTAGCTAAGCCACTAAGTTCAGAGAGCGTGGAGAACTTAAATAAATAACAGGCCACTAGTGAGCAGAGAAAGATTCCAGAGTGCCAGGAATGAATATGTCAGGGTGAGAAGAGGGGCAGAAAGACAATATGAAAATGACATAGCAAGCAAGACAAAGACTCAACCTAAATTCTTGCACAGCCTCATCAGGAGAAAAACAACAATGAAGGAACAGGTAATGAAACTGAGGATAGGGGTAGAAAAAAACTCTTCAAACGATTAGAAAGTGTACAAGGAACTCAATACGAAATTCCAGGAGGTCTTCACAGTAGGGCAAGGGAGAGTCCCAAAGATAAGAGAGGGAATAGCTAACCAAACACCACTATATGAGTTTGTGATTAACAGTGAGAAGGTGAGGAAACATCTGCTAGAGTTGGAAGTGACAAAGGCTATAGGCCCAGATGGAATCTCAGCTTGGACACTAAAGGAAGGAAGGAAGGAGCAGAAGCACTGTGCCTGCCACTATCCATGGTGTATAACAAATCACTGGTAACAAGTGAACTGCCAAAAATTTTGAAGACGGCCAATGTAGTCCCGATA
The DNA here is from genome assembly GCF_040958095.1 of Procambarus clarkii. Classification (NCBI taxonomy): domain Eukaryota; kingdom Metazoa; phylum Arthropoda; class Malacostraca; order Decapoda; family Cambaridae; genus Procambarus; species Procambarus clarkii. Next base: position 59,034 of record NW_027189837.1, on the reverse strand, counting down.
TACAAGAAGGAGAATAGACAGGAGGCACAGAACTACAGGCCAGTGTCACTAACTTGCATACCATGCAAGGTGATGGAAAAAAAATTGCGAAGAAAGCTAGTGAAACATCTGGAGCAGAAGAACTTTGTATCACAACATCAGCATGGGTTCAGGAATGGCAAATCATGCCTCACAGGGTTAACTGAATTCAATGATCAGGCAAGAAAGAGAGGGCTAAGCAGACTGCAAATTTGCTGATTTCCACAAAGCCTTTGACACAGTACCACATAAGAGACTGGTGCACAAACTGGAGATGCAGGCAGAAGTGAAAGGGTAGGAACTCTACTGGATAAGGGAGTATTTAAGCAACAGAAAAGAGTGAATCACTGTGAGAGGTGAGGTTTCGGAATGCAAGGCGTCACCAGTGGAGTCCCTCAAGGATCAGTTCTTGGACCTATACTGTTCCTGATACATGTATTTGATCACCCAGAGGGAAAAGACTCGTTCCTCTCAATGTTTGCTGTTGATTCAAAAATTATGAGGAGGATAAAGACAGAGTAAGATAGTATGAGGCTTGAAGATGACCTGAACAAACTTAATGAATGGTCCAACAAATGGCTGTTAAAGTTCAACCTAAGAAAATGTAAGATAAAGAAAATAGGTGGACCAAATAGAAGGCCAGACACTGGATACCAAATGGGAGATGAAGTTCTTCACGAAACGGATAAAGAGAAAAATCTAGGCGTTGATATCACGACAAACCTGTCTCCTGAAACCCACATCCCCCCAAAAAACATCGGCTGCGTATGCAAGGCTGACTAATATCAGAACTGAATTCAGAAACCTTTTTTTAAGAAACCATTCAGAACCTTGTATACCACGTATGTAAGACCAATCCTGGATTATGAGGCCCCAGCATGGAGCCCGTACCTTGTCAAGCACAAGGCGAAACTGGTAAAAGTTCAGAGGTATACCACTAGGCTAGTCCCAGAAATATTAGGCATGAGGTACGAGGAAAGTCTGAGTGAATTGCTCCTCACGTCGCTGAAACACATACGAGCTCGGGACGACATGATCACCATGCACAAAATTCTCAGGGGAATTGACATGGTAGACATGGATGGATTATTTAACACGGGTGGAATACGTACAAGGAAACACAGGTGAAAACCGAGTACCCAAATGAGCCACAGAGACATTAGAAAAAACTTTTTCAGTGTCAGAGTAGTTAGTAAATGGAATGCACTAGGAAGTGATGTGGTGGAGGCTGACTCCATACACAGTTTCAAATGTAGATATGAAAGAGCCCAGTAGGCTCAGGAATCTGTACACGTTGATTGATGGTTGAGAGGCGGGACCAAAGAGCCAGAGCACAATCCCCGCAAGCACAAATAGGTGAGTATTGTTGTGGACCAAAGATGGTCCACAGGTAATGAACCATGCTTTTTAAGTCAGCATGTCAAGGGTCCCATGGGAATGAGTGGCAAAGATGAACCAGCAAGACTCGACCTAGTATTCACTCTGAACGATTCTGACATAAGGGAAATCGTGGGTATGAGTAATCATAGTGTAATGTTGTTTGAGAATCTGGTCGAAGAAGGATTAATGTTCTAAAGGAAGAGACCAGAAAGCAAAAGGCCGGCAATCCGGAAGGGAAACTATGAGGAGATAAGAAAATTCCTAACAGATATAACATGGGATACAGAGCTCAGGGAAAAGACGGCCCAAGACATGATGGACTACATCACGCAGAAGTGTAACGAGGCAACAAACAGGTTTATCCAAGCCAAAAATGAAAAAAATGAAAATGCAGATGAGAAACCCATGCTTTAATCATAAATGTAGGCTAGCAAAGCAACTAAGTAAAAGGGCGTTGAGAAACTATAGAAATAACAGAACACTAGAGAGTGCCAGGAATAAATATGTCAGGGTGAGAAGAGAAGTAGAGAGGCAATATGAAAATGACATAGCGAGGATGGCAAAGACTCAACCCAAACTACTGCATAGCCACGTCAAGAGGAAAACAACAATGAAGGAACAGGTAGTGAAACTGAGGATAGGGGTAAAAAGAGTCACTACAAATGACAAGGCAGTGTGCGAGGAAGTGAATAAAAAAAATCCAGGAGGTTTTCACCTCAGAGCAAGGAGAAGTCCCAAAGATAAAAGAAGGAATATCAAACCAGACACCACTAGAGGAGTTTGTGATTATCAGTGGGAAGATGAGGAAGCATCTGCTACATTTGGATGTGACAAAGGCTATAGGCCTGGATGGAATCTCACCATGCATTCTAAAGGAAGGAGCAGAAGCTGTGTGCCAGCCACTCTCCATCGTGTACAACAAATCTCTGGTAACAGGTGAACGGCCAACAATTTGGAAGACGGACAATGTGTTCTCAATATACAAGAAGAGTGATAGGCAGAAGGCACTGAATTTGAGGCCAGTGTCCCTAACTTGCATTCCATGCAAGATGATCGAGAAGATTGTTGCAAAAAAACTAGTAGAATATAAGGAGCGAAAGAACTTTGTAACACAGCATCAGCATGGGTTCAGAGATGGTAAATCATGCCTAACAGGTTTAATTGAGTTCTGTGACCAGGCAACAAAAATTAGGCAGGAGAGAGAGGGCTGGGCAGACTGCATATTTCTGGACTGCCAGAAAGTTTATGACACAGTACCACATAATAGACTAGTGCACAAACTGGAGATGCAGGCAGGAGTAAAAGGGAAGGTACTCCACTGGATAAGGTAGTACCTAAGCAACAGGACGCAGCGAGTCACTGTGAGGAGTGGCGAGGATTCACCAGTGGAGTCCCTCAGGGGTCAGTACTTGGATCTATACTGTTTCTAAGATATGTCAATGATCTCCCAGAAGGAATAGACTCGTTCCTCTCAATGTTTGCTGATGATGCAAAAATTTTGAGGCAGATCAAGACAGAGAAAGATTGTTTGAGGCTACAAGATGGCCTAGACAAACTGAAGGGAAGGGGTCCAATAAATGGCTACTAAAGTTCAACCTAAATTAATGTAAGGTAATGAAACTAGGAGGAGGAAATAGGAGGCCAGACACTGGATACTGAATGGGAGATGAAGTCCTTCACAAAACGGACTGAGAGAAAGTAAGATTAGGAGTTAATATCATGCCAAACCTGTCTCCTGAAGCCCACATCAAAAGAATAACATCTTCTTTCAGAAACCTGTGTAAGGAATCGTTCAGAATATTGTATACCACATATTGTTATGATCCCAGGTAGCCGAAAAACGAGTCTCCCCTTTGAGAATTATTCTATCAAGCCTGACCGGACTAGAAGGTCTAGGAAATATAGAGGGGATAACGCAGATGTAAAATAGTTGATCGGATTTAATAAACAATTTGAGATTATGGGCAGTGAATAAGAAAATAGATAAATGACTGGTTAGAAGATGTGGATAATTTGCTGGAGGCTTGAGGCTCGCTTCTGGAGGGCTTTGACCTCACTTGAGTGCCAAACATCGCGAGGGGAAGCCGTGCTCCGTTTGAGCTCCTGTTAGAAACGAACCCCTGGTGATATATCTCCAAGAGAGGAGAAGTGTGCAGACGTTCCAGCTGTGGAATCTAGCTGGGAACGTTGTAGTCTCAAGTCCTGGACGGCGAGGAGTGTTTATTAAGCTGCCCAGAGACATTATCGTTGGCCGTGGGAGTGCCCTGACCAGACTCCGTCAGAGGGAGGAGCGCCCTCGACTAGACAATCTGTGGTAAGCACGATTTAAGCCAGTCTATAGCGATTACTTGTAGTTGGTCGTGTGCCCAGCGACAGTAGCAATGTTTAGTGATAAGTTAGACATGTTTTGATAAGGCAGAAGGCCTAAAATAAGAGAGTGGAGAGGAAGAAATGTCATGGAGGACGGAGCGACGTCCGTCTCCTCTGAGTGCTGGCAGGTGACTGAGGGAACCCAGCTCCTGAGGCGGAGGACCACTCACTCTGGAGGACCCTCTCAGAGTGAGTGAGGACCGCCGCCGGGCGAGGTGGAGCATGGACCCGCCCAAAACGGGGGAGTCCACTCTCACAGTTTGTAGAGAGCAGATAGATGCTGGAGGCAAACATATTGTGTGGTTATTTTTGTTTATGTGTTTAAGGAGAAACATTTTTATTGGAGTGTCGATGGGTTGCAGGTTTGTCTTTGGGGAAGAAGTTGCTGAGAACTTCGAAGCCAGCACAGATGAAGTAGTTGATGAGACTCCAAGGTAGTGGAGCAGAAGACCTCGAGCTGTGAGGAAAAGCAGTGAAGAGGAGTGTCACGTGCTTCTGTAGAGGTGGTGAAGCACCATAGTTGCTCGAGGAAACTTCATGGTGTAGCAGCCAAGAGAGCTGTGGAGGACCCTAGCAGAGGTAGTGAAGCACCGTAGTTGCTCAAGGAAAACTTCATGGTGTAGCAGCCTGGAGGAGCTGCAGAGGATCCTGGTAGATAAACCCGGAGGAACCTGAAGAGATCAGGGTAGTGAACTTCCAGATGTGGAAGGGAAGTTCTAAATGATTACTTATAGGGAGGTGATAGAGTGGTTGGTTGTTATTAGCGTGCAAGACGCAGTGAAAGGTGAGTGATTGTTTGTCATTCTTGTGCCGAGGAGTGTTTATACTGAAGTTCAGAGTTACAGTCGTAGGCTGGATTACCTACAGTTGTATGTGTTCTAGGACTGATAGGGTGATTGATTGATCATTGTTGTGTATCAAGGAACATTTATACTGATATATATATGTTGTTGCATTCATACGCTGATTTTCCTTGTACATGTTTATATATATATATATATATATATATATATGTCGTACCTAGTAGCCAGAACTCACTTTTTGGCCTACTATTCAAGGCTAGATTTGCCTAATAAGCCAAGTTTTCCTGAATTAATATATTTTTTCTAATTTGTTTCTTATGAAATGATAAAGCTACCCATTTCATTATGTATAAGGTAAATTTTTTTTTATTGGAGTTAAAATTAACGTAGATATATGACCGAACCTAACCAACCCTACCTAACCTAACCTAACCTATCTTTATAGGTTAGGTTTGGTTAGGTAGCCGAAAAAGTTAGGTTAGGTTAGGTTAGGTTAGGTAGTCGAAAAACAATTAATTCATGAAAACTTGGCTTATTAGGCAAATCGGGCCTTGCATAGTTGGCCGAGAAGTGCGTTCTGGCTACTAGGTACGACATATATATATATATATATATATATATATATATATATATATATATATATATATATATATATATATATATATATATATATTCTCTTGCTGATAGTGCAACATTGTATTATAAGACTTGATCAACTTGAGGAGGTTGGTAATATTAGGTGGTGAATCAGGAGATAGTGTTGTAATCCACAAGTTAGTAGGAATTATTAGCTAGAGGATCATTACTACAACACTTAACGAATGATGATTGAAAGTACATGTAAGTAGACAGACTATGGATCACATATCTAAGAAAGGTCAATGGATTAAGACCGAAGCTGTTTAGCCAAATGATTAATTCCTGGAAAGAGGAATTATTCTTCGTCAGGCTTCTAGGAACAAGATTACCTCTCTAGGGATAAGGTTAATCGGATTATACCTTCCTTGAGAGGTGGGGTGAAATGGTTGAGGGAGATGGCTGACTGGAGTCAGTCTGATTGTGGGAGTGGAACTGGAAGGTCCTCCGCATCTCCGTTTGTGGCAGCAGCGAAGTGTAGCAGACAGCTATGCGAGAACCTGATGTGATCTTAGTGACGAAGTTAAGTCTGCAGTAGGTGAGTATTGAATGTAAGACTAACCGGGTGTGGAGCGTTGTAGTAATCATTCCGTATTAGGGACTTAGGCGGAAGTTACGAGTGTGTGTGGTGATCGCGGAGGTCAAGTGGTCTATGGGTATTGGAAGTGTATTGACCAATAGAGTATGTTAATTAATATAGTATTATTTGTCAGAGTCTATTCTTTGTAATTAAATGACAAAACCCGACGGCCTTTAAAGACTTTCCATATGTGTCCCTTCATTGTGTTCCTGGTTTGGTTGGTGAGGGAATGTTAGGGAATTGGTAGACGACATATTTGGTGGCAGCGCAAACAGGTTTTGGAACACTGTGCGAGATGAAGGAAGTGTGGTTCTGGTTTAGTTGGTGAGGGAGTGTTCGGGAAATGGTAGACGTCGGGTTGTGGTGAGAATGGTGGTTACTAGACGGAGGAAAGAAGGGTCAGGTGAGACCAGGTCAGAGGAGTTAGTTAATTAAAGGGACTAGGCCATTGTGGGGCACATGTGGGGTTTATTTCTTTCTTTCCAGATTCCCGCAACGAGAGACGGCTAAGAGGCAAGTCTGGACCACTGAAGCATCGGGATCCAAAACAAGTGCAGTGTTCGTAGTGCGGATTATACAGTGTTCGTAGTGCGGAGTATACAGAGTGGCGAGGTAAACTAGCGCGGGTGAATGTGGGCCGGCGTGGGCCATGTGCGGGCCAGCGTGGGCCATGTGCGGGCCAAGCGAGCCGCACCTTGGAGCTTGTTTTATATCGTTGGTAAGGCGGAAATAGTGAGAAACCGTTGCTAAGGTGAAATTAATCGTGTAAACTACGTAATTTAAAGTTAATTAAATTTCATGTAACGTGTAAATCGAATATTTTAAGGTAATGAAATATTACCTAAAGTACTGTGCGAGTTCCGGCGTTGTCAGGTGTAGATACAGAAAATAGGCGCAGTGAATTATGGACGCCTTGGCATAGCGAGCGATGCGTAATTTGACGTCTGGGGTTCGCCGTCTACTGTACCCTGGAGAGGGCCAGGGAGATTTTTTTGTGGGTGCAGGTAGCATTATGGAGAGTGTTAGCGTGGGACACGGGGAGCGTGTCCCGTTGGTGGGGGTGTGTGGCGCCGGGTGTAGTGCATGGTTGTGTATTGGCGTTTGTACGCCGGGGTGTGTAGTGTAATGCATGTGTAGTGGCTTATTAGACGCCAGCGTAATGCATAGTATTTACTGTAGTGAAATGTGCATGTTTTCACTGTGGATATCATGGATGTAGTATAGTGCATGACATTGTTGGCATGGTAGCGCCAAGGTGTAGCATGTGTAGCATAACTGGTTGTTGTAACACCGGGTGTATTGTAGACATTAGCGTTAAAGTATGTTAACGCAGGTGGTAGTGTGTGGCGGGTGGCCACTACACAAGAAATTATGCCTGACGAGTGTTGGTCAGGTAATTAATGGATTACCAGAGAAAAGGGACAGTGTGTGTTGCGGTTGGTGATGTCTCGTGGTGTTTTGATGCGCTCTGGCGCAAGGCATATGCCTGTGGTGGTGATGGTGTTGAGGGCGTTGGAGACGCCGTGTGTGGTGTTGGGGACGCCGTGTGTTGTGTTGAGGGCGTTGGGGACGCCGTGTGTTGTGTTGAGGGCGTTGGGGACGCCGTGTGTTGTGTTGAGGGCGTTGGGGACGCCGGGTGTTGTGTTGAGGGCGTTGGGGACGCCGGGTGTTGTGTTGAGGGCGTTGGGGACGCCGGGTGTTGTGTTGAGGGCGTGGGGGACGCCGGGTGTTGTGTTGAGGGCGTTGGGGACGCCGGGTGTTGTGTTGAGGGCGTGGGGGACGCCGGGTGTTGTGTTGAGGGCGTTGGGGACGCCGGGTGTTGTGTTGAGGGCGTGGGGGACGCCGGGTGTTGTGTTGAGGGCGTTGGGGACGCCGGGTGTTGTGTTGAGGGCGTGGGGGACGCCGGGTGTTGTGTTGAGGGCGTTGGGGACGCCATTGGGTGGTGTAGTGTAGTGGCGTTTGGACGCCTGGTATGGAGTGTGGTGTTGTGGAGTATATGGTGGCGCAGGGGCGCCAGGTAGTGGTCGGTAAGGTGAGTATTGGCGAAGCAAGGTCGGTGCGTTAGGACGCAGGAAGTGGTTGTAGGGATGTATGGCGTTATATTGAGGTCATCAGTGGTTGGGATGACCAGTGGTAATGGTGTGTCGGAGTGGGTAAGTCTTATGGATAAGATGAAATGTGGATAATTGCAGGAGTTGGTGGCTGCAGTAGGCGAGTCAAGTCGATATCTCTAGCAAGACTCATAAAAGACTAATAAAAATTCATTATTTTCATTAAAATTTTCATTAATTAAGTCGGAGTGGGTAAGTATTATGGATAAGATTATAATGTAGAATTTCAAAATTTCAGGTGTTGGTGGTTGCAGTGAGCGAGCCAAGTAGATATACTAATTTCTCATTAATTAAGTTGTTACAGGAATCTCGCTAGAAGCGAGCCAGTGGCAGTATGATGCTTTAGTGACATTAGTTGTGAAATTATTTTAATGAGGTATTTATTGTGATAATGTATGTGTATGTATATACTGTATATTACCTCATCGGCACCATTACTGAGTGTTAGGCTTGAGAAGGTCCCCCGGGATCATGTCACAGAGCTTCAGGTAGAGTAGAAGGGAAGCTATGAGGCTACACTCAGTTATTCTAGAAAAAAAGGGGGGTGGAAGTGAAGCCAACGTGACGTTATAGGCGAAATTCGCCCCCTGACATCAAAGCAGGGATAAGGGCCAGCTGCAATGGTTTTGCAGCTGCGCTCAGGCTATATACGGGGAGAGAGTAAGGAGCCGAGGGGGTTATGTAATAATGGGATCGAGCCAGGGGGCTCCGGGGGAATATTTTGCAGGTACAGCGGTCGGGAAGGTGTGAATACAGGTGGACACACTCTGGGCGGATGGGCCTAGACCAGAGAGCTGTGAGGGATCTACAGCGTTCTGGGATTGGTGTCCTGGAACGAGACGTCAGCACAGACCCGAGGGAACATGACCCTGGGGTAGGAATCTCCGTTGCTCTGGAGGCCAGGATCACGTTACCTCAGAGCAACGATGGGACATTAACAACATTCACCAGGCTGGACAGCCTGGGTTTTGTCTGGGTCATGGAGGATCTATGACCTAGCAACCATGGGACACGAAGACAAGAGAAGTGATGCTGCAAATTGTGGAGGAGGCCAGTGAAACATTGTGTGATCATTGTAAGCCCTTATGTCAACAGTACAGGGCAAGATGTTAAATTATAATTACTAAGGATGAAGAACCTTAGATATATATGTGTTGTGTATATATTAATGACTAGTGTCATTTCTGTTTAAGTGCCAGCATTCTGGTCCATGAAATTTTATGGTTATGTTTGTATGTAATTATATGTCGGCAGTTTAGGTATATGTGCATTGTTGGAGATGGGAAAAATTATTTCAGACTATTTTACCTGTGCTATGATGTGAATATAATGTATATGTTGGAGAAGTGTTGTGAGTCATGTCGGGGAAAAGTTGAATTTATTTCATCGTGTGTATGATGAACTTTTTGGATGATTTTGTAGTTGTACACATATGGTGGGTGCATCCTCCAGGTCCTTGCACTAATGGAACCATTGCAATGATGCATATGGGGACATATGCGTGTTTAAGGAGGGGAGTGGTGTTGTAATCCACAAGTTAGTAGGAATTATTAGCTAGAGGATCATTACTACAACACTTAACGAATGATGATTGAAAGTACATGTAAGTAGACAGACTATGGATCACATATCTAAGAAAGGTCAATGGATTAAGACCGAAGCTGTTTAGCCAAATGATTAATTCCTGGAAAGAGGAATTATTCTTCGTCAGGCTTCTAGGAACAAGATTACCTCTCTAGGGATAAGGTTAATCGGATTATACCTTCCTTGAGAGGTGGGGTGAAATGGTTGAGGGAGATGGCTGACTGGAGTCAGTCTGATTGTGGGAGTGGAACTGGAAGGTCCTCCGCATCTCCGTTTGTGGCAGCAGCGAAGTGTAGCAGACAGCTATGCGAGAACCTGATGTGATCTTAGTGACGAAGTTAAGTCTGCAGTAGGTGAGTATTGAATGTAAGACTAACCGGGTGTGGAGCGTTGTAGTAATCATTCCGTATTAGGGACTTAGGCGGAAGTTACGAGTGTGTGTGGTGATCGCGGAGGTCAAGTGGTCTATGGGTATTGGAAGTGTATTGACCAATAGAGTATGTTAATTAATATAGTATTATTTGTCAGAGTCTATTCTTTGTAATTAAATGACAAAACCCGACGGCCTTTAAATACCTTCCATATGTTCATTCATTGTGTTCCAGTACAAACCTAGTGGTACGCCTCAAGGGTCTGGTGTGTGTAGGAGTACACGGTGGTAGTAACGGTTGCTGAGGCAAGGTGTTATGTGTTGTGTAATCGCTGTGTTCGGAATGAACCGGGGTTCAGGTTCACAACAATAGAATACCACTTGATAAGCAGATGATTGAGTTCTGGTGGTGTTGGAGTGCAACCTGACTGAAATAGTAGAGTGTAGGATTCATTATTATTATATGTATATGTATTGTGTATATGTTTTGTCCAGTAAATGTATTCAAATTTACTGGTGTTTGCCCTTGTCCTAGTGAGGCTTTCCAGGATGTAATAAAGAAGGAGAGAGAGAGAGAAAGAACCAAGAACTACTGCTGTGAACAGGGTAGGACGGAAATCTAATAAGTCAAAGGGGATTGAGGAGATCATATCACCTAAGGAGAGAGTGGGGAGTCACAGTGGGTGTGTGCACGTGACAACGAGGCTAAGTATTGGAGCCGCATCCCCTAAATGTGTGACGGTGAGCCCCTCTCCAAGAGCCAGAAGTGCCCAGGGTGATCTCCTGGTAAAGTATAAACACTCTACCGAGTTGTGGGTTGGGTTGTCCGTAGAGAAGGATCAACAACACGACAACACCACCAACCCACACTATAATAATATGTAAGGCCAATCCTGGAGTATGCAGCCCCAGCATGGACCCCGTACCTTGTCAAGCACAAGACGAAGCTGTAAAAAGTTTAGAGGTATGCCACTAGGCTAGTCCCAGAACTAAGAGGCATGAGTATGTAGAAAGGCTGTGTGAACTGCATCTCACGTCGCTGGAAGACAGAAAAGCTCGGGGAGACATGATCACCACATACAAAATTCTCAGGGGAATTGACATGGTTACCTTACCTATAGGTTACCTTGAAGTTATTTCGGGGCTTAGCGACCCCGTGGCCCGGTCGTCGACCAGGCCTCCTCAGTCGGCCTGAGGCCGACCAGGCCTCCTCCTCCCATGCCTCCTCCTCCTACCTTGTACTGGTAGACAAGGATGGATTATTTAACACTGGTGGTACTAGAACAAGGGGACACAAGTGGAAGCTCAGTACCCAGATGAGCCACAGATACATTAGAAAGAATTTTTTCAGAGTCAGAGTAGTTAGTAAATGGAATGCACTAGAAAGTGATGTGGTGGAGGCTGACTCCATACACAGTTTGAAATGTACATATGATAGAGCCCAGTAGGCTCAGGTCTCTGTACACCAGTAGATTGACGGTTCAGAGGCGGGACCAAGGAGCCAGAGCTCAACCCCCGCAAGTGCAACTAGGTGAGTACTTAGTTATACTCACCTAGCTGTACTAACCTAACTGAACTCACCTAGCTTTACTCACCAACCTGTACTCACCTAGCTGTACTCACCAAGCTGTTCTTGCCTGGATGTGCTCATCTAGTTACACTCATCTAACTGTACTCACTTAGTTGTACTCAGCTATCTGTTCTCACCTAACTGTACTCACCTAACTGTACTCACCTAGCTGTACTCACCAAGCTGTTCTCACCTAGCTGTATTCATCTAGTTGTACTCACCAAGTTGTACTCATCTAGGTGTATTCATTAAGCCTTACTCACTTTGCTGTACTCACCTAGCTTTGCTCATCAATAGTTGTACTCATCTAAATATACTCACTTAATGAGTTGTACACGCCTAGGTGTACTCACCTAACAATACACATGTAGGTGTACCCACCTAGCTGAACTCACCTACCTGTGCTTATCCAGTGTTACTCACCTAATTGAACTCACTTAGCTTTACTCACCTGGTTGTAATCACCTAACTGCACTCACCTAGTTGTACTCACCAAGCTGTATTCACCTAGCTGTACTCATCTAGTTAAACAATACCCTAGTTGTACTCATCTACTTTAACACTGTGTAGGCTTGCCACACAGGGGAGGCCTTGCCACACAGGGGAGGCCTTGCCACACAGGGGAGGCCTTGCCACACAGGGGAGGCCTTGCCACACAGGGGAGGCCTTGCCACACAGGGGAGGCCCTGCAACACAGGGGAGGCCCTGCAACACAGGGGAGGCCTTGCCACACAAGGGAGGCCTTGCCACACAGGGGAGGCCTTGCCACACAGGGGAGGCCTTGCCACACAGGGGAGGCCTTGCCACACAGGGGAGGCCTTGCCACACAAGGGAGGCCTTGCCACACAGGGGAGGCCCTGCAACACAGGGGAGGCCCTGCAACACAGGGGAGGCCTTGTCACACAGGGGAGGCCTTGCCACACAGGGGAGGCCTTGCCACACAGGGGAGGCCTTGCCACACAGGGGAGGCCCTGCAACATAGAAGAGGCCAATCAACACAGTGACGGCTCTGCAAGACAGTGGAAGCTTTGTAACACAGGGACCATGTGATAAATAAAGGAACTTTAATTCATAACTCACCAGCATGAAGGTCTTGTCCCGAGCGACTGTGAGGTGAAGGCCACGGAGAGCGAACAGTGAAGCCAGGAGTGTTATGAAGTGTGGGGCCAGCTCCATCCTGCCACCAGCTGCTCCAACAGCTGGGTTCCTGCACCACCAGCTGCTCCAACAGCTGGGTTCCTGCACCACTAGCTTCTCCAACAGCTGGGTTCCTGCACCACCAGCTGCGTCCCTGCTATACCAGCTGGTTTCCGGTAAGCAACCTGGTGCGCCGTATCTGTGGAAGAAAGAGTTAGTGTGAGGTGGAAGTGTTTCTTGACCTGATGAAAGGTATATAGTGTGTGATGGAGCTCAGCCGTTGGACAGATAGCTATACTTTATTCGTAGGTGTTATTTATTCGTAAGTGTTAATTTTATACATCTATAGTTGAGTTGCTTTTTACAAATTTATAGTAACTTATTTACCGAAGATAAAGTATTAATGGTAACATAACATGAAATATCTGTATTTGTAAACTGTAAACTCTAGAATTAGATTTAGAAGCAATATTTATGAATGATTTTAAAATTTGTTGTAAAAAAAATCACAAGAAATTATTTCTGTAACAACTTATACAAATCATTACAATAAGAAGGTAACAATAGTGTAACTAAGCAGGTGTACAGCAGTGTAATCCAAACTTTACATTTTGACTTCAAGTGAGTAACTTTTAACTTACAATTTGAAAGGTGATATATTGAAAAAAAATGTAGTTTCCCTTAGATCTGTGGTAAATATGTCTTCCTTTTACTTTACAAAAGTTATACTATAAGAATCCAATTTCTTGGACTAAGAAACTCATCTTTATTTATATTTATTTAAAAAGTTTTTGAATAAATATAAATATAATATCTCATTTATACAAAAAGTTTTCACACTCACAGTCAACAAATTCTAGGACTATCCTGGACCTAAGTCACTTACAACACACAGTTCCCCGCATCATAGATCTTACTTCAAAGTAACTCAAAACGCCTGTCAGTAAGGCATCTCTCTGTGAAAGTAGTTCCTTCAGCAGTCCATATATCCAGTTTGGGGGGGGGGGTCTCCCTTGTGTTATTTTATCTTGATATTAACTTGTTTTATTCTATCCTGTATACCTGCTGCAACATTGTTTATACCACTCATTCCTGAGTTGTATCTCCCGACAATTAAGTTTATATTTTTGGAAAAGTTGTAGTGGCCAGTGACAAGTTTGTGGCTGAAAAGATAATTAAGTTTAGATGAACGATTCCCTTTAGAAAAAAGGAATCATTCATTCATGATTTATTTATTTCAAGTGTAGACCTGGACATCAGGTCTGATATTAGATTGCAATAAGTGCGAGGATGGACACCCATGATTCATCTTGAACATTTCCTCCATTCACAATTAAGCTTATCCAGACCAATAATTTGAAAGTCGCGTAGTCACTTAGCCATACCGACCTAGTCACTTACTATTAAATGACATTAATGTCGACCAGTTATCAAGCTGACCGAACTAACCATGATATTTATTATACCTTTTTATTATGTTTAATCCTGTCATATGTGCTGTAGCGTCCTTTAACTTACAAGAATCGTTTAATATTGATCACAATTTGAAAATACTAGACAGAGAGATCACTGTAAGGTTGTATTCAACATTATTACTTTCACATAAACATATCTAGGTTTCCATAGCATCTATGGTGGGTGGAAGTGGTACTAGATCAGTGTTACAGAAAACACTGGCATTATTACTGTCGATCTGACAGTCAGCTCTTCTGGCTTTTAATACTTTCAACAGTCGATCTAGATAGATAACAAATAATACAGTACAAAAAACAGCACTTTATTTGATCCCGTGTTTTTGTGAAAAATATTCAGAGATAACATTAATCCATTTCATTGCTAATTTGTGTACGTTATAAGAGATATATAGATATCTAGCTATGACAGGAAATACTTTCCTATTAAGCAATTCTATAAAAAGTTTGATGTGTTCAACTTTGTCAAAAGCTTTGGAAGTATAAAGAAACAAAGAACCGAGAATCTTGTGCTTGCAGTTCTGAATAGTTTCCGCCACCACAAAACTATTGATCGTTTTTGAGTAACCAGTTTTGTATGCAAACTGAATCAGAGGCTTCTACCTCGTCAGGTGTCTCGAAAATCATTGAGTATGTAATAAAATACTTGTAAGAGAATCATTCTCTGTTGAAAGATAATTAATATATTACCAAGTAATATATAAGGATGCAACATAGGTGTAGGGGCAACCCCACTATCAGGCTGGGCGCGCCAGCTTGGCTCCTGCGTCACGCACCGCAGTAGACAATGGGGAAACTGAAGTTGTTTCTTATTATGCCTTATGAAATAAATAATACTAAGAAATTAACTGATACTAAAATAACTAATTGAATAAATAGTATTAATTCAAATTTATAAATAATTTAAGTTTTAAACTGTCAGCGGATAAATAAATATTATAGGTCTCTCTCTGACTTCCAGAGTCAGAAAAAAGGGGACACTTTGGCGCCAATATCCCTGACTATTCTCATGGTTTACTGACGGGTTTGTGTGTACGTCACAAGTCTCATAGTGGGGGCTAAGATAAACAGATCAGTTACTGTTCTAAAGCTACTGTTGGAGCACGACCATGAAGTTTGGATGTGTCCGCCTTTCAGTTCAGTGGCAGGTAAGTGTTATCCGTTCCTTACTATTCTTTGTTGTGGCCATAATGTTGGAGTATGAGGGGGGGGGGGTAACACGGGGGTGGAAGAGTGTGGTTATAATGAATGAAAACTAAATATTTCATGTAAGTGAGAACTTATAATTAATTAAGTAGTTCCCCTTTTGACAGGATGGGCCAGTTTTTATCATCATATTCATCATGTTTGTGAGGTTTTTTATAAAAGAGAAGTATCTAAGTACGTGGTTTCTCACTTAATTTGGGCCTTTATCAGCGTTTTGGATCAGTTTCAAGGGTGTGTGGTGACATGTTACCAGATAACACTAATGGATGGAAAGTATTTGTTGGGTATTATCAGTATAAGAATCTTATTTGTCTCTAGTACATTTTGGGCAGTACATTGCTTGTACTGCCCAAAACTGGTACAAGGTCTACATTTTTTTTAATATTTGTTATTTAATAGAATGTTTTTTTTAGTTCTGTGTGTGTCTTTACTAAGATGTCTAATTGTACTTACCTAGTTGTGGTTGTGGGGGTTGAGCTCTGGCTCACTGGTCCTCCCTCTCAACTGTCAATCAACTAATGAACAGATTCCTTAGCCTATTGGGCTCTATCATATCTACACTTGAGGCTGTGTGTGGAGTCAGCCTCATCACTTCCTAATGCAATCCATTTGTCTTCTACTCTGACACTGAAAAAAAATCTTTCTAACGTCTCTATGGCTCATTTGGGCACTCAATTTCCACCTGTGTCCCCTAGTGTGTGTGTCATTTGTTTTAAATAGTCTGTCTTTATCTACCCTATCAATTCCTCTGAGAGTCTTGTTTGTGGTAATCATGTCCCCTCTAACTCTTCTGTCTCCCAGTAACGTCAGTTTTAATTCCCAAAGTCTCTCCTTGTAGCTCATATCCCTCAGTTCGGGTACCAGTCTGATGGTAAGCCTTTAAACATTTTCCAGTTTAGTCTTATGCTTGACTTGATATGGAATCCATGCTGGAGTCGCATACTCCAGGATTGGTCTGACATAAAGGGTATACAAAGTTCTGAAAGATTCCTTACGCAAGTTTCTAAAGGGCGTTCTTAAGTTTGCCAACCTGGCATATGCCACTGATGTTACCCTCTTGATATGAGCATCAGCGGACAGGTCTGGCGTGATATCAACCCCCAAATCTTCATGCCTCAACCTGTCCCCCTCTGTCCTAATCCTTCTCGTAATTTTGGCGTCGTCAGAAAACATTGAGAGGTATGAGTCTATACCCTCTGGGAGATCATTTACGATTATCAGAAACTGGATAAGTCCGAGTATAGAGCCCTGTGGAACTCCACTGATGACTTCACGCCAATCTGAGGTCTACTCCTCACTGTAACTCTCTGCTTCCTATTGCTTAGGTACTCCCTTATCCACTGGAGCACCCTGCAAGTTACTCATGCCTGTTTCTCCAGCTTATTCGGCAGCCTTTTATGGGGTACTGTGGCAAAGGCTTCCCGACAATCCTAAAAAATTCAGTCCCCTAATCCTTCTCTTTCTTGCTTAATCTTTGTCACCTGATCGTATAATTCTATTAATGCTATAAGGCAAGATTTACCCTCCCTGAACCCACGTTGATTGGTTGTCACGAAGTTCATTCTCTCCAGATGTTTTACTAGTTTTTTTTCTCAGGATCTTTTCCATCACCTTGCATGGTATACAAGTTAAGGACACTGGCCTATAGTTCAGTGCCTCTTGTCTGTCACCCTTTTTGTATATTGGGACTACATTAGCCGTCTTCCATATTTCTGGTAGGTCTCCCATCTCCAGTGACCTACTATAAACTATGGAGAGTGGCAAGCAAAGTGCTCCTGCACACTCTTTCAATACCCATGGTGAGATTCAATCCGAACCAACAGCCTTTCTCACGTCCAAATCCAACAGATGCCTCTTGACCTCATCTCTTGTAATTTCGAACCTTTCCAAGGCCGCCTGGTTTGCTGCCACCTCTCCTAGCGCCATGACCTCTCCTTGTTCTATTGTGAAGAACTCCTGAAACCTCTTGTTAAGTTCTTCAGACACCTCTTTATCATTCTCTATATACCTATCCTCACCCGTTCTAAGTTTCATCACCTGTTCCTTCATTGTTGCTTTTCTCCTGATGTGACTGTGGAGTAGCTTTGGTTCGGTCTTGGCTTTATTACCTATATCATTTTCATACCTTTTCTCAGCTTCTCTTCTCACACTAACATACTCGTTTCTGATTCTCTGGTATATCTCTCTCTCTACTTTATGGTGTTCTGTTATTTCGGATTTTCCTCCACGCCCTTTTGTTCAGTTCTTTTCCTTTCATACATGCTCTATTAAACTACGGATTTTTCTTTTGCTTCTCGGTTTTTTCTTGTCATGCCGGGATCAACCTGTTTACTGCTTTCTGACACTGTTGAGTGACATAGTTTATCATGTCTTGTACAGACTTAGTTCTGAGTTCTGTGTCTCATGGTATATCCCTTAGGAATTTTCTCATCTCCTCGTAATTTCTCTTTTGGTATGCTGTCCTTTGTTTCCCAGCTCTTTTTAGGGGGAAATTCCTAGCTCAACCAGGTACTCACAGATCAATACACTATGATCACTCATTCTCAAGGGGGGCTTCCAACTTAACTTCCCTTATATCCGACTCATTTAGGGTAAATATCAGATCAAGCATAGCTGGTTCATCCTCTCCTCTCATCTTGTCGGTCCCTTGATGTGTTGGCTTAGAACGTTTCTTGTTGCCACGTCCAGCAGCTTAGCTCTCCATGTGTCCGATCCTCCATGTGAGTCTCTGTTCTCCCAATCTATCTTCCCGTGGTTTAAGTCTCTAAAGTTAGTAGTCTGGATCCGTTCCTGCTAGCTACAGAAGCTGTTGTCTCTATTATAATGATGGTGGCCATATTGTTTCTAGCATATTCTTGTCTGGGTCTTCTATCGTTTGGTGGGGGGGGGGGGTATATATGATTACTAGTATAATTTTTTGTCCTCCAATTGCTATGGTACCTGTTATGTAGTCACTGAAATCTTCACAGCCCTGAATAACCATCTCTTCAAAACTCCAGCCTTTTCTTATCAGTAGAGCTACTCCACCTCCTCCTTTACCTTATGTCCCTTTCCTCACTACTTAGTAGTCCTGTGGAATCATTGCATTTGTTATGGGTTTTGTTAGTTTGTTTCTGTGAGTGCTATTATGTCTGGGTTTTCTTCTAGTGACTGTTACCTAGCTAGTTCGCACAGCTCGTGTAACACTGGATAGTGATATAAATTCTAGTCTAGGGTAAGTTCACTATCTTTAAACAAAAGTCATACCAGAGTGCCTCTATGAAGGACAGAAATATAAGTTAAAAGATCAGGTTAAATAAACATACACATAATAAAATATATATAATAAAATTAATAAACACAACAATTATTATGCACGTATTCCAATCTTATTCAAAAATTATTTCATTACAATATCACGAGATAATTAACTGTCTTTAAAATGTGACGATAATCTCCTTCAAGAGATTGAGCCTGCTCTTCCCTCCACAATTACGTCGTTGGAATTATATAAAACTACTAGGGAAGAATGTCCAACAACGACAACAACACCAGCAAGGCTTGCCAGAGCGCAAAACGTTGCAGCCAGAGTCACCTGTTCGGACTCAAACCGCCAAACTACTTGTTGATCGCTACCGGCCCCGCTGATTGGTCGCCGGTCTGGCTGCACCTGCACTCGCCCCCCCATACTACTTGATGTCTGGGGTCGCCACGACCTCAGACCTCAGAATGTTCAGTGCTTTCGTGGTTATCACTCCTCCCAGCTAGACGTTAGCGTGTACTGAGAGAGGTGATAGCTTAAAGCCAATATTCCAGCACCTCCCATTTAATTTTGTGTTGCACTTCTTGTTATTTTGCCTTAACGTAACTTTTCATTGTGTCATTTAAGTATTCTTATTATTTTGATTGATTGATTTTATTATAAGAATTTGTTTGTCCATTTTATTCATGTTTTGATTTATTTAACGTAATTAAAATTTCATTGTTAAAATTTACTTGTGTTTTGTGTGTCTTCTCCTTACCTTACCACAGACGAAGTTCCAGTTTTTTCTTTTTTTTTATAACTATGTGACGAGGCCATACCCCTAGCCTTAAACAGCCGAACACCAACGCGTTACCGTCACAAGTTATATGGGGGCCTGTCCGGGAGCTTCACTCAGGTACTGGTGCCAAGTGGTAATTTATGGTAAGCGTATTTAACTTTGTTAACGTAGCTTTACTATTTTTCATATTCAATTTCATTTTTTATAAGGTGCGGTGTATTGTGCATTACGAGAGTAACATATAGTGAAGGTGAGACAACTTTGGATTACGTGGTGACTGTAGGCCGCAGTCATACTCTTAATTGGTCATCTCTCCCTCCGTGTTATTACTCGTATTTACCATCTATGTCCCTTGAATATTTCTCATTCTGACAGATCATATTGGTACCCTGGTACTGTGGTCTGCCCCGGGTCAAGAGTACCCAATCTTCTGCAATCTGACTGTAGGAGGACAAAGAGGGCCATAGTTCCTCTAGCTCGAACTTTAGTTGCTGAATTGGGACCTCAGCAGCAGTTCTCGTCACCAGTTGACACCTCGCACCCCTACACGTCAGTCAGAGATGATGATACATACAACTGTAGGGAATTAGCTTATTTTTTCAGAGCACAAAAGTTCGCTAATTCTGTAAGTATCATATTAAATTCAGTAGGAAAAACTTGCTTTATGTCCTATAGAGACGTGGCAAGGTATGCCTACATCCTTGGACTACCAATTTTACTTTTGAAGCATTTAACTGTTTCATTTGTTTTCGAAACTCTGTTTCATTTGTTAGTAGGATTTTCTTGCCCTTATTCTCTTACATGAGTACCGGGTACAAGATTTCCTGCGCCTTTGATTTAATTTAATCATTTAACATCTTTTACTTAACTTTAATTGTTAAAGATCACACAGGATAGGTACCAGTTGCCACGTTGTCCTGTTTCTGACATTCACTATTGAATATTCGTGTACCTTTATTTGCTAATTTCACCATGTTTCGTCTCCAAGCTTTCCGTACAAATCCAGCAGGTGAAATAGGGACTTTAAGTCGTGCCAAGAAGACTGAATTACAAACTCTTGCACATGAGTATCAACTAGAAGTTCCCTACCAAGCCAACAAAAATGACCTACACAACCTGTTGCTGGATTACTATTTAGAGCAAGGTAAGATAGACTCTGAAACTCATGAAACTTACTATATTGCAGATAAAACTGATTTGGCAACGCTGAAACTCAAACTCGAGCTGGCCAAGATTGAAGAACGAACAGCTGCAATACGAAGGGAAGAACAAGAACGAGAAATCACCCTCAGAGAACGCGAAGCTGCCTTGAAGAGAGACGAACAAGAACGCGAGGCTGCTTTGAGGAGAGGAGAACAAGAACGAGAAATCACCCTCAGAGAACGCGAGGCCGCCTTGAGGAGAGAAGAACTCGAACGTGGACTCGCCCTCCACGAACGTGAGGTCGCCTTGCTCCATGAACGTGAGCGAGTACAGCTTGAAACACTCCAGGAGCGGGAACGCTTACAGCTCGAAACCAAACAACGCGAGTTAGAGTTACAACGCGAACATGACAAGCAACAAGCGACTCTGGCTCTAGAGTGTCGTCAACGCGAAATCGCCTTGGAAACTTCACACTTCACTCAACGCCAGCAAGCTACTGCCAATCTTCCCGTCAGTTTTAATATATCACATGCAAGTAAGTTAATGCCATCCTTTGTAGAAGCAGAAGTTGATGTGTTCTTTACCACCTTTGAAACCCTTGCTAATCAACTCAGTTGGCCTGTCGACCAATGGGCCACACTTCTCAGAGTCCATCTTACAGGTAGAGCTGCAGTCACACTCAGTACTTTGGCGTCTGAGAATGACTACTACACTCTGAAACAAGCAGTGTTGGACGCCTACCTCCTCTCTACTGAAAGTTATAGAAGGAAATTCCGTGACCACCTGAAGGCAAGTACCACTACCTTCCTCGAGTTTGCTAACACGAAACGGAGGTATTTCATGAAATGACTGGAAGCAGCACATGTCTCTACTTTTACAGAACTCGTCAACCTGATGCTTGTTGAAGAATTCTTGAGACGTGTGCCACCTCCTGTCCGCCTCTACTTAGCAGATAAAGAAGAAACCGACTACCTGAAGTGTGCTAAGTCGGCTGACACTTACAGCCTCATCCACCGGCTGACACCCGAACCATCCTCCAGTAAGAAGTCGTGGTACAGTTACGAGAAGGTGAGCCCCGATCAAGCTGGTTCACAACTGTACTGAAAGTATTGTAGACTCTATGGACATACCATAGACAAGTGTGGTAAGTCTCAATACAAGTGAACCACTGACCAACAAAGACCCAAACCAACTCCTCCTAAGTCCGGTAAGCCTGTGATGAATGTTGGTGTTGATGTTAATGATCTTTCTCTTTTCAGTAACCACCTGTATACTGGAACTGTCTCTGCCAACGGTTCAAATCCGGAGGGACGTTTCAAATTGAAGATCTTGAGGGACACAGCGGCTCTACAATCGATCATCTTGAAGTCGGCTGTGCCCAACATCGTCTACACCGGAGAAACCGTCTTCATCACTGACCTCACTGCTACCACTCCATACCCTCTCGCCAGAGTCCACCTGGATTGTCCCTACGTGAACGGGGAAGTCCAAGTCGCCGTCAGGGAAAAGCCTTTTCCCATGCCTGGAGTGCAACTTCTCCTAGGCAACGACTTGGCAGAAGACCTGCAACCGACCAACCTGATCGTCATGGACATACCCCAGGTGTGTAACTCTGTGCCAATAAACCCTATTCTAGAGTATGTTCCAGCAGAGGTTCAAGAGAGTGATGAAGTTTCTCCTCCGGTTCTCGTGACCACCCGTGCACAAGCCGCACGTCCAGAGCCAGCTGACTCTACTGCTACCGCTGTCCCTCAAGACCCTCAGAAACTACCCCCGCATCTGACCAAGTTGGAGTTCCGTAAGTTGCAGAGGGAAGATCTTACTTTAACACCATTGTTTTTCCAGGCTGAGACTCAACCCGACAGTATTCCTGGGTTCTTCCTAGAGAACAACTTACTCTACCGTAGATATAGACCCAGTAAACTGAAGGAGGAGGACGATTGGGCCAACATCGAACAACTTGTAATTCCCACCAGCCTGCGACCCACTATTCTACACCTGGCCCACGGAGCATTCTCCCACTACGGCTTCAACAAGACTTACCATGGGATTCGTCAAGACTACTACTGGCCAGGTATGGTAAATAACGTCAAACAGTACGTAAAACAGTGTCATACATGTCAGATGGCAGGCAAACCGAACGTCTCCATTCCCAGAGCACCACTGATTCCCATACAGGTGCCTGCGGAACCTTTCCACAGACTCATAATAGACTGTGTTGGTCCTTTACCTCGGACCAGTTCAGGTAACGCCTACATCCTAACCATCCTGTGTCCTACCACCAGATTTCCCATAGCAGTTCCAGTGAAGAACATCACGGCTGCTACGGTTATAAAACATCTATTGAAGATCTTCACTCAATACGGATTTCCCAGGGAGATTCAAAGTGACTGTGGTACCAACTTCACCAGTGATCTCTTCAAAAGGACACTGGAGGAGTTCAACATCAAACAGGTATTGTCCAGCCCCTATCATCCTGCTTCACAGGGTTCTCTTGAACGTAGTCATCAGACCATCAAAGCACTCTTGAAAAAGTTTTGTAGTGAAACCTCAAAGGATTGGGATAAGCAGATTGACCTAATAATGTGTATTTTCAGAAGTCTCCCCAATGAGTCCCTAGGAGTATCTCCTTATGAGATGCTCTACGGCCGTAAGTGCCGTACTCCCCTTAAGGCTTTCAAAGACTCTCTCAGAGATGCCACCTTCAGTGAGCATCAGAATGTGCCCCAGTTTCTTCAAAACCTTCAACACATTCTAGAGAGAGTCCACCGCTTTGCCCATGATAATCTATTGAAAGCCCAGGTGAGAATGAAGACTCATTACGACCAGACCAGCAAAGTAAGAAAATTCAAGCCGGGAGACTTCGTCCTTGCCTATTTCCCTATCCCAGGTTCACCTTTACAAAACAGGTTTTCAGGACCCTACTGCGTCAAAGAGTGCAGGAATAATAACAATTACGTGATAGAGACTCCAGATAGGCGGCGGAAGACCCAGCTGTGCCACGTCAACCTCCTGAAGCAATATAATGGTACTCCTCCCACTGTCTTGACTAACTATTCTACTTTCACAGAACCCTACATCCACAGTGAGACCTTCCCAGCTTCTCCTCCCGAAAGCACTGACAAGGAGTCAGCGCTTTCTAATTCCGAAATCCTTAATGATCTTCCCAAATACTTTCAGGATAATCATAGTGCACCTCTCGTCAAGGTCTTCAGAGAACATCAAGAGTTGTTCCGAGATGATCCCCAAGAGTGTAATGTTACCCAGCACGACATCCAACTGCTCCCCGACACCCGGCCGATTCGTCAACCCTTCTACCGAATCAGCCCAAGCAAGAAGGAAGTCATGCGTGCTGAGGTGCAATACCTCTTGGATCATGGACTGGCTACACCTTGTGAGTCCCCCTGGGCCTCACCTTGTATCTTGGTGCCCAAACCCCAAGGTAAGGTGCGGTTGTGCACTGACTATCGTAAACTGAACTCTGTCACTGTCAAGGATGCTTACCCCTTGCCAAGGATAGATGACATCCTTGATGCCATTGGTAGTGCCCAGTACTTGTCCCAAGTGGACTTGCTTAAGGGGTACTATCAAGTGTGTCTAACGGAGCGTGCTAAAGAGATATCTGCCTTCATCACTCCTTTTGCACTTTTCAGATATGAACGCCTTCCTTTCGGACTATGTAATGCCCCGGCCACCTTTCAAAGAGCTGTCAACCGTGTCATCCAGGGCTTGGATAACACATACGCCTACCTGGACGATATCGTCGTAGCCTCCAACTCCTGGAGTGAACATCTGGTCCAGCTGCGACGTCTGTTCTCCAAGCTCCTGACAGCCGGCCTCACCATCAACCTGGGCAAGTCCACTTTCGCGAAAGGTAAAGTGCGTTATCTGGGTCATGTTATTGGGAGTGGCAGCATAGCTCCGTTAGACTCGCACACTCAAGCCATCCAACAGTATCCACAGCCTACCACCAGGAAGCAGCTCCTGCGCTTCCTTGGTCTTGCCTCTTACTACCGTAGGTTTGTGAGGAATTTCAGTACAGTCGCCACACCTCTAATTCTATTAACCAGTCCCAAGCAACGGTATAATTGGACCATACAGCAAACCGTTGCTTTCGAACAACTCAAATTCCTCCTCTGTTCTAACCCCATTCTCGCCTCTCCAGATATCACCAAGCCTTTCGTCCTTCATGTCGACGCCAGTGGTACCGGCGTTGGTGGTGTCCTGATGCAACAACGAGGCGAGGAGGTTCTACCTGTCAGCTACTACAGCTACAAACTGAAACCACACCAGAGGAACTACAGCACTATTGAAAAGGAGCTACTATCCATCGTCCTGAACCTCCAACACTTCGCTCCGTACCTACAAGGCGCCAGGTCTACCACCATCTTCTCAGACCACAACCCTCTTCGCTTCCTACATCAAGCCCAATTCACCAACCAGCGTCTTCTACGATGGGCTCTGTATTTACAAGACTTCAACCTGGAGATCCGCTATATCAAGGGTTCTGACAACACCATAGCCGATGCCCTCTCCAGAGTTTATGAAGTAGAAGCGACTCCATCCATTACTCCACCACATAACGACGTACTTCTTCCAGAACCGCAGGCTTCGGGGGAGAGTTGTGACGATAATCTCCTTCAAGAGATTGAGCCTGCTCTTCCCTCCACAATTACGTCGTTGGAATTATATAAAACTACTAGGGAAGAATGTCCAACAACGACAACAACACCAGCAAGGCTTGCCAGAGCGCAAAACGTTGCAGCCAGAGTCACCTGTTCGGACTCAAACCGCCAAACTACTTGTTGATCGCTACCGGCCCCGCTGATTGGTCGCCGGTCTGGCTGCACCTGCACTCGCCCCCCCCCATACTACTTGATGTCTGGGGTCGCCACGACCTCAGAATGTTCAGTGCTTTCGTGGTTATCACTCCTCCCAGCTAGACGTTAGCGTGTACTGAGAGAGGTGATAGCTTAAAGCCAATATTCCAGCACCTCCCATTTAATTTTGTGTTGCACTTCTTGTTATTTTGCCTTAACGTAACTTTTCATTGTGTCATTTAAGTATTCTTATTATTTTGATTGATTGATTTTATTATAAGAATTTGTTTGTCCATTTTATTCATGTTTTGATTTATTTAACGTAATTAAAATTTCATTGTTAAAATTTACTTGTGTTTTGTGTGTCTTCTCCTTACCTTACCACAGACGAAGTTCCAGTTTTTTCTTTTTTTTTATAACTATGTGACGAGGCCATACCCCTAGCCTTAAACAGCCGAACACCAACGCGTTACCGTCACAAAAACATATAAGAAAATTTCCACAGATAATAAATCTACACTACGGAACAATAAAACAGAACAGAATAGACGATTTATCAGCACGATGTTTCCCAGGTGGTGGTCTCTCTACTACTAACTGAGCTCACAGGCGCACAGCCCAAACTCCTCCCTCCCTCAAGAGATGGCAAACAAGTACTTTATTTAAATCCCAAATAAATATATGAGAAACGTAATGATGCTAATAAAGACATAAGATGAAATGAAATATAAATTGCAACATGCAAATGACATTAATAAAATATTAATAAATTTATATAAGGTGAATACTGAAGTATTAATTATTTAAGAGGTAGCATCTGGTATCTCCACAAATGAACACGTCCAGTCTACTGGTCCAGAAGCTTTCCAGGAATGGCCAGGTATTAAACAGAGTAAAAAGCAAACCCGCTCCTTGCTCCAAAGTATGCTGCCATGTTCTACTGCACCTTGCAAAAAAGCATACACATATATATGAAGAAGTTATATTCAATAATATATTTTACATTAAATATTGTGAGTATCTATAACTAGGGATATGTAACAGTACCCATTCTCCAAGTTCACTTGTTTTATTTGTAATCCCATCTATGTTAGTGTACATTGCCTTGAAACTTATATTCTTTTGTTCATTCTCTTGTCCCCTACTAGGTGAGCGTTCTGCTGATGGAGGAAGCTGTTCAATAGGTGAGAAGATCTCTGAGGTGATTAACAGGGTCTCAAAAGATTCTGCGGTGGGGGCGGGTCAAGGCCTTCGCAACCTGTCCTCTTAAAAATAACGTCGCTTTTGGCCGTTTACCTGTATGGCCGAAAGTGGACGTAATTTGAAAATGAAAATAAATTTGGGATTTTTTTTAACAACAGTAAGTTAAGGGTCCTCTGATAGGTTAGGTGGGCAGGAAATTCTCATAAAGTTTCAAAACGTTATGAAAAACGTTAGTTGAAAATTTCCTCTCCTAACCTGGTCACGTAGGCCGGACGACTCAAACAGAAAACGGAACAGTACGTCACTTCTGTGAGTTTATTTCATTTCAAATTACGTCCAAATTTGGCCATAGCGCGCATACGAGCGAAAAGTGACGTTATTTTTAAGAGGACAGGTAGGGTATGGGATAAGTAGGTAAGGGGGGGGGACATGGAGGATATAAGGTGAGGGGAGAGGAGGGATAGGCAGGGTATGGGATGAAGGGGAAGGGGGGACACAAACACACTGTGTGTATGTGTGTGAGTTTGTGTATTTACTATTTGTATCTGCAGAGTCGAGCAATTACCTTTTGGGCCATGCCTTTCTAACCAATTTATTTTTCCCCTATTATGTCTACAACATATATTTCTCTCTAACACACACACTTTCCCAGGAAACAGCTGTCTAACTCTCAGGTATCTATTTACTGTTTGGCGAACAGGTACATCAGGGTGAAAGAACCTCTACTCATTTGTTTCCGCTTCTGCACGATATTGAACCCGGTCCCTTGTTAGCCATTAAATTCCAAGTCGGTTGGTGTATAACCAATCCTGTGGCCAGTGAGACTCATGACGTCATTCCTCAGAGCAGCACAGTTGCCCCTTCCATGTCAACCCGTTCTCACACTTTCTTACAGTCAATATTGACTTATTAAATAAGTGCATATGTGACATACTAATTTATTGTGAATATTTTAGTTTACCTTGAAAAGCTTCACAGAAAACACCAACTTTACCTAACCTTCTTAGTATGTTAAGATAAGCATCTTATTGATTCGTAATTACAATTATTACTTAACCTATACCTATAATAGGTTAAGTAATAATTGTAATTGCACGTATTTAAGAAGTCATTATTAACTATACGAAAGTGTGAGAACGGGTTGTCCATGTAGGCCGCCAGTCTCACCCCAGACCTAGATGAGAGCAAGACCTCCAGGCCCTGGTGCGCTGGTTATATATTCTCTACCTCAACCAATACAGCTCAGTAAGTCAGACTGTATCTCTTCAGACCCAAGCAAGAACCAATCAACAACAGAATAAATACCAAGGAGCTAATACTGGAGGCGGGTTACCCTTAGGACTACGACCCCCAGAGCGCTGTACACTCTGAGGCCCCAACACCCAGGGCCACACATACCCATACACACATACATCACCCCAACACACACGTGCTCACCTAGTTGTACTTGTGGGGGTTTAGCTTTGGCTCTTGGTCTTGCCTATCAACAGTAAATCGACTGGTGTACAGGTTCCTGAGCTCCTCGAACTCTATCATATCGACATTTTAAACTATGTATGAAATCAGCCTCCACAACATCACTTCCTACTGCTTTGTCTGTGTGTGTGTGTGTGTGTGTGTGTGTGTGTGTGTGTGTGTGTGTGTGTGTGTGTGTGTGTGTGTGTGTGTGTGTGTGTGTGTGTGTGTGTGTGTGTGTGTGTGTGTGTACTCACCTATTTGTGCTTGCAGGATCGAGCATTGACTCTTGGATCCCGCCTTTCCAGCTATCGGTTGTTTACAGCAAATGACTCCCCTGTGTGTGTGTGTGTGTGTGTGTGTGTGTGTGTGTGTGTGTGTGTGTGTACTCACCTATTTGTGCTTGTGTTTGCAGGATCGAGCATTGACTCTTGGATCCCACATTTCCAGCCATCGGTTGTTTACAGCAATGACTCCTGTCCCATTTCCCTATCATACCTAATTTTAAAAGTATGAATAGAGTTTACTTCCACAACTTGCTCCCCAAGTGCATTCCATTTTACCACTACTCTCACGCTAAAAGAAAACTTCCTAACATCTCTGTGACTCATCTGAGTTTCCAGTTTCCACCCATGTCCCCTCGTTCTGTTATTATTACCTGTGAACATTTCATCTATTTCCACTTTGTCAATTCCCCTGTGTATTTTATATGTCCCTATCATATCTCCTGTCTCCCTTCTTTTCTGTAGCGTCGTAAGGTTCAGTTCCCTCAGACGTTCTTCATATCCCATCCCTCGTAACTCTGGGACAAGCCTCGTCACAAACCTTTAAACCTTCTCCAGTTTCCTTATGTGTTTCTTTAGGTGATGGCTCCATGATGGCGCTGCATACTCTAAGACTGGTCTTATGTAGGCAGTGTAAAGCTCCCTAAAAGCCTCTTCACTTAGGTTTGTGAATGAAGTTCTAATTTTCGCCAGTGTAGAGTACGCTGCTGTCGTTATCCTATTTATATGTGCCTCAGGAGTTAGATTAGGTGTTACGTCCACTCCCAGGTCTCTTTCTCGAATCGTTACAGGTAGGCAGTTCCCCTTCATTGTGTACTGACCCTTTGGTCGCCTATCACCTGATCCCATTTCCATAACTTTACATTTACTCGTGTTGAACTCCGGTAGCCATTTCTCTGACCATCTCTGCAACCTGTTTAAATCCTCTTGGAGGATCCTACAATCCTCATCTGTCACAACTCTTCTCATTAATTTTGCATCATCCGCAAACATTGACAAGTAGGATTCCACTCCTGTAAACATATCATTTACGTAAATTAAAAAGAGGATTGGTCCCAGCACCATTCCTTGAGGTACTCCACTCGTTACTGTTCGCCAGTCCGACTTCTCGCCCCTTAACATTACTCTCTGGCTCCTTCCTGTTAGGTAGTTCCTTACCCATGCTAGGGCCCTTCCGCTATCTCCTGCCTGCCTCTCAAGTTTGTATAGCAGTCTTATGTGCAGTACTGTATCAAAGGCCTTTTGGCAGTCAAGAAATATGCAGTCTGCCCAGCCTTCTCTGTCCTGCCTTATCCTTGTTACTTTATCATAGAATTCTAAAAGGTTTGTTAGGCATGATTTCCCTGTCCAGAACCCATGTTGGTGTTTGTTCACAAACCCAATGCTCTCCAGGTGCTCAACAAGTCTTAGCCTAATTATTCTTTCAAGTATTTTGCAGGGGACGCTTGTCAGTGATACGGGTCTGTAGTTAAGTGCCTCCTCCCTATCTCCTTTTCCTGAAAATCGGTACGACATTTGCCTCCTTCCAGCATCTGGGCAATTCTCCCGACATAAGTGACTCATTAAAGATCATTGCCAGAGGCACGCTGAGAGCCTGCGCTGCCTCTTTTAGTATCCACGGTGATACTTTGTCTGGTCCAACCGCTTTATTTGCATCCAGTGTTGTCAACTGTTTAATAACCTCATCGGCTGTCACCTCTATATCTGATAGTCTTTCATCTAGAGTAATCTCTTCTAACAAAGGGAGCTGCTCAGGCTCTGTTGTGAACACTCCATGGAAACTTGAATTCAGTACCTCGCAGATTTCCTTGTCCCTTTCTGTATATGCCCCTTCTATTTTCCTCAGTCTTGTCACTTGGTCATTTTCCGACATCTTCCCTCTTATATGGCTATGTAGTAATTTAGGTTGCTTTTTCGCTTTGATTGCACTATCATTTTCATAATTTCTTTCCGATACTGGTCTTATGTTAATGTCATCGTTCCTAGCTCTATTACATCTAATCCTGTTGTCCTCTGTCTTCTGTACTTCCTCCACTCCCTCCTGCTTCTCACTTTTGCTTCCTGACACTGTCTATTAAACCATGGGTTATTATATTCCCTCCTGCTTTTTTCCTTTACTGTTGGAATAAATCTCTGTTCAGCCTCCTTGCATTTGCATATGACTTGGTTCATCATATCTTGCACTGTTTTTCCTCTAAGTTCTTCCTCCCACTGCACTTCTCCCAGGTAGTCCCTTATCCTTCTGTAGTCCCCTATTCTGTAATCAAGTCTCCCTTCCCGGACCTCTTGTCCTTTGGTCACAATTTTAAGTTCCATCATGTAGTCAAAGACTAGGACACAATGGTCACTGGCTCCTAGTGGTATTTCAAGTTCCAAATGCTCGATGCCTTCTACATTCTGGGTGAAATGAGGTCTAATAGGCTAGGCGTATACCCTCCTCTTTCCCTTGTGTCTTCCTTCACATGCTGTGTTAGGAAATTCCTGTCAATAACGTCTACCAGCTTTGCTCCCCACGTCTCCTCACCGCCATGGGGATTCCTTCTTTCATAGTTTATTTCTCCATGATTTAGATCCCCCATGATCAGCAGCTTCGCTCACATTCTATGCGCTATTGTTGCTGCCCTCTGCAGTTCATCTATACATGCCTTGTTGCAGTCCTCATACTCTTGCCTGGGCCTTCTACTGTTTGGTGGGGGATTGTAGAGTATCAAGATTACAATCTTCTTCCCATCCACTGTCAGAGTTCCATGTATGAAGCTCGTGCTTTCATTGGTACCCGGATTTTCCAGCTCATCAAACTTCCATTTCTGCTTTATTAGTAGTGCCACTCCTCCTCCCTGTCTCTGTGTCCTTTCTTTTCTTATCACCTGGTACCCCTCTGAAAAGATTGCATCCGAGATCATGCCATTTATTTTAGTTTCCACTATTGCCACTATGTCTGGGTCTGCCTCACTAACTCTTTCTTTTATCTCTTCTGCTTTATTGGCTACCCCATCAGCATTGGTGTTCCAAACCTTGAGACTCTTCTTGGAAACCCTGGTGCCAGAGTTCCCCCTTTCACCGAGGGTCTAGGGGGGACTAGGGGGTGAATGGGGGCTGTGGGGGTGTATGGGGGTGTCTGGGAGGGTGCTAGGGGGTGCCTGGGAGTGCCTGGTAGGCGAATGGGGTCTGGGAATCTAGGGGGGGTAGGATGGGCATAATGGGTCTGAAAATTAGGGAGGGGTCTGAATGGCATTAGGGGCGTTGAGAAGTAGTGTGTGTGTGTGTGTGTGTGTGTGTGTGTGTGTGTGTGTGTGTACTCACCTAGTTGTGTTTGCAGGGGTTAGGCTCTGGCTCTTTGGACCCGCCTCTCAACCGTCAATCAACAGGTGTACAGATTCCTGAGCCTATTGGGCTCTATCATATCTACACTTGAAAACTGTGTATGGAGTCAACCTCCACCACATTACTTCCTAATGCATTCCATTTGTCAACCACTCTGACACTAAATAAGTTCTTTCTAATATCTCTGTGGCTCATTTGGGCACTCAGTTTCCACCTGCGTCCCCTAGTGCGTGTGCCTCTTGTGTGAAATAGCCTGTCTTTATCTACCCTATCAATTCCCTTCAGAATCTTGAATGTGGTGATCATGTCCCCCCTAACTCGTCTGTCTTCCAGCGAAGTGAGGTTTAATTCACGCAGTCTCTCCTCGTAGCTCATACCTCTCAGCTCGGGTACTAGTCTGGTGGCAAACCTTTGAACCTTTTCCAGTTTAGTCTTATCCTTGACTAGATATGAACTCCACGCTGGAGCCGCATACTCCAGGATTGGTCTGAGAAATGTGGTATATAATGTTCTGAAAGATTCCTTACACAGGTTTCTAAAGGCCATTCTTATGTTAGCCAACCTGGCATATGCTGCTGATGTTATCCTCTTGATACTGTTCCTTATTCTCATATCTGATATAGACAAAAATACACGTCACAGCTTCGTGTCGTCCATTGCAATGACACAAAAATCAGCATGAAAATTACCTCTGCTGAAGACATTGAAAGACTACAAGCAGATGTCAACAAAGTTTTCGATTGGGCAGCAGAAAATTAACATGATGTTTAACAGTGATAAATTTCAGGCACTCAGGTACGGCAAAAATGAGGATCTGAAACATAATACAGGGTACAAAACACAATCGAATCTTCCCAAAGTAGAAAAACAGCATGTCAAGGATTTAGGAATAATGATGTCCGACGATCTAAGATTTAGGGAGCATAACCAAGCAAATATCGCGTCAGCCAGAAAAATGATCGGATGGATTACGAAAACTTTCAAATCCAGGGATCCCATCACAATGGTTGTACTCTTCAAGTCACTTGTGTTGTCCCGTCTTGAGTACTGCTCAGTACTCACTTCCCCCTGCAGAGAAGGAGAGATTGCTGAAATAGAGGGAATACAGAGAACATATACGGCACGCATAGACGAGATAAAACACCCAAAATATTTGGATCGTCTCAAAGCTCTCCAAATGTACTCTAGAAAGGAGACGAGAGAGACACCAAATAATATACACATGGAAAATACTGGACGGCCAAGTCCCAAATCTACACAATAAAATAACAACGTACTGGAGTGAACGATATGGAAGAAAATGCAAGATTGAACCAGTGAAGAGCAGAGGTGCCATAGGCACAATCAGAGAACACTGTATAAACATCAGAGGTCCGCGGTTGTTCAACGTCCTTCCAGCGACTATAAGAAACATTACCGGAACAACACTGGACATCTTCAACAGAAAACTGGAGTGTTTTCTAAGAGACGTTCCGGATCAGCCGGGCTGTGGTGGGTATGTGGCCCTGAGGGCCGCTCCAAGCAACAGCCTGGTGGACCAAACTCTCACAAGTCGAGCCTGGCCTCGGGCCGGGCTTGGGGAGTAGAAGAACTCCCAGAACACCATCAAGCAGGTATCAAGCAGATATGAGCTTCAGGGGACAGGTCTGGCGTGATATCAACCCCCAGGTCTTTCTCTCTCTCTGACTCTTGAAGTATTTCATCTCCCATATGATACCTTGTATCTGGTGTCCTGCTTGCTACCCCTATCTTAATTACATTACATTTACTTGGGTTAAACTCTAACAGCCATATGTTCGACCATTCCTGCAGCTTGTCCAGGTCTTCTTGAAGCCTCAAGCTGTCCTCTTTTGTCTTAATCCTTCTCATAAGTTTGGCGTCGTCAGTAAACATTGAGAGGAATGAGTCTATACCCTCTGGGTACCCATTTACGTATATCAGAAACAGGATAGGTCCGAGTACAGAGCCCTATGGGACTCCACTGGTGACTTCACGCCATTCTGAGGTCTCACCCTTCCCTGTAACTCTCAGCTTCCTATTGCTTAGGTACTCCCTTATCCACTGGAGCGCCCAACCAGTTACTCCTGCCTGTTTTTCCAGCTTATGCATCAACCTTTTATGGGGTACTGTGTCGAAGACTTTCCAACAGTCCAAAAAAATGCAGTCCGCCCATCCTTCTCTTTCTTGCTTAATCTTTGTCACCTGATCATAGAATTCTATCAAGCCAGTAAGGCAAGATTTACCCTCCCTGAACCCATGTTGATGGGTTATCACAAAGTCTCTTCTCTCCAGATGTGTTACTAGATTTTTTCTGACAATCTTCTCCATCACCTTGCATATTTTACAAGTTAAGGACACTGGCCTGTAGTTCAGTGCCTCTTGTCTGTCACCCTTTTTGTATATTGGTACTACATTAGCAGTCTTCCATATTCCTGGTAGGTCTCCCGTTTCCAGTGACCTACTATACACTACGGAGAGTGGCAAGCAAAGTGCTCCTGCACACTCTTTCAATACCCATGGTGTGATTCCATCCGGCCCAACAGCTTTTCTCACATCCAGCTCCAATAGGTGCTTCTTGACCTCATCTCTTGTAATTTCGAACCTTTCTAAGGCCACCTGGTTTACTGCCACCTCTCCTAGGGCCGTGACTTCTCCCTGTTCTATTGTAAAGACCTCCTGGATCATTTTGTTGAGTTCTTCACACACCTCTTTGTCATTCTCTGTGTACCTGTCCTCGCCCACCCTAATTTTCATCACCTGATCCTTTAATGTTGTCTTCCTCCTGATGTAACTGTGCAGTAGTTTTGCTTCGGTCTTCGCTTTATTAGCTATATCATTTTCTCAGCTGCTCTTCTCACACTAACATACTCGTTCCTGGTTCTCTGGTATCTCTCCCTACTTTGTGGTGTTCTGTTATTACGGAAGTTCCTCCATGCCCTTTTGTTCAGCTCCTTTGCTTTCATACATTCCCTATTAAACCACGGATTCTTCCTTTGCTTCTCTGTTTTTTCCTGTCGGGCTGGGTCAAACCTTCTTACAGCCTCCCGACACTTTTGGGTGACATAGTCCATCATGTCTTGTACGAACTTGGTTCTGAGTTCTGTGTCCCAATGTATGTTCCTCAGGAATTTGTTCATCTCCTCATAGTTTCCCCTTCGGTAAGCCGGCCCTTTGTTTCCCAGTTCTTTTTTTGGGGGTGATAATTCCTAGCTCAACCAGGTATTCAAAGCTCAATACACTATGATCACTCATTCCCAAGGGGGCTTCCAACTTAACTTCCCTTATATCTGACTCAATTAGGGAAAATATCAGATCAAGTAAGGCTGGTTCATCCCCTCCTCTCATTCTTGTCGGTCCCTTGTGTTGACTTAGAAATTTTCTTGATGCCACATCCAGCAGCTTAGCTCTCCATGTGTCTGGTCCTCCATGTGGGTTTCTGTTCCCCCAATATATCTTCCCATGGTTGAAGTCTCCCATGGTTAGTAGTCTGGATCCGTTCCTGCTAGCCACAGAAGCTGCTCTCTCTATTATATTGATGGTGGCCAAGTTATTTCTATCATATTCCTGTCTGGGTCTTCTGTCATTTGGTGAGGGGTTATATATGACTACTACTATAATTTTCGGTCCTCCAGTTGCTATGGTGCCTGATATGTAGTCACTGAAACCTTCACAGTTTTGAATTACCATTTTTTCAAAACTCCAACCTTCTCTTATTAGCAAAGCTACACCACCTCCTTCTCTCCCTTCTCTCTCTTTCCTCACCACATAGTAGCCCTGTGGAAACACTGCATTTATTATAGTTTTCGTTAGCTTTGTTTCTGTGAGTGCTATTATGTCTGGGTTTTCTTCTAGTGCCCATTCTCCGAGTTCACTTGTTTTATTTGTAATCCCATCTATGTTAGTGTACATTGCCTTGAAGCTCACTTTCTTCTGTTCATTTTCATGTCCCCTTCTTGGCGAGCATTCTGCTGGTGTGGGAAGCTGTTCCCAGGGTGAGAAGATTTGTGAGGTGGTTTGCAGGGTCTCAGAGGATTTTAGGGTGGGGGGTGGGGGGTTCAAGGGAAGGGGGGACAGGTAGGGTGTGGGTTAAGGAGATAGGGGGGACATGGAGGATGTAGGGTTAGGGGGGAGGAGGGTATGGGATGACGGAGGAGGGGAGGCCAGGGGGGGAAAGGCGGGAGGGGAGGACATGATGGGAATGGGGGAGGGGTGTCAGGGTCAGAATGGGGTGGGGGGAGGGAGGGTTGGGTGAGCATTTGGGTGGGGGCAGGTAGGGGGAGGGGAAGAGAGGGTTTCTATGCAGAGGGTGGTGGTGTTGCCCGCCCCCTCTGGTGTTGCTGGGATGCTAGTTTTGGGTTCCCCTCTTGTGTCTTGGACTGTTGTAGTGGGGCTACGATTTCCTGGTTTACTCCTCTCTCCCTGCGCTTCCTCCTTGCTTCTGCTGCCCTTGCTCTCTCCTCCTTTGTCCTGTCCCTCTGCAGGAATACTTTTTTGTAACCCTCCACATACTGAAGACGACTCTTCCTATCGAGAATATCCTCTATCGTGACTTCGTTTGTAAACTCCACCTTTACAAGTCGATTTCTGTCCTTGTTGTACCAGCCCAACCTGAAAACCTTCTCAATGTTTTGTTCAGCCCTT
The DNA here is from genome assembly GCF_040958095.1 of Procambarus clarkii. Classification (NCBI taxonomy): domain Eukaryota; kingdom Metazoa; phylum Arthropoda; class Malacostraca; order Decapoda; family Cambaridae; genus Procambarus; species Procambarus clarkii. The sequence continues at coordinate 22,905 of NW_027189837.1, read as the reverse complement.
TCCATCTGTAACCCCTTCAGTAGCCCATGTACTGCCTCTCTATCCTTGCTATTCCATTCTTGACTGTTGGATCGTTCCTGTTCTTTGATACCTACAACTACCACTGATCTTTTTCTCTCCAGCAGCTGAGTGGTGCACCTTGCTGCTTCCTGTGAGGTAGCTGCTTGCATGGCTACCTACTTCACTGTGTCCATTGCTTCTGAGCTCTTTCTCAGTCTTTCAGCAAATGTTTCAGGTACAGAGGCATTTCCTTCCAATGTAACATTCCCACCTTCCCTTTAGATGATAATCTGATGGTCGGTCTCTTTATTTTTCTCTGTGAGGGATTTGATGTCCTCCGTTGCTGATGTCAGCTCACTTTGCAAGTTGGTAATTGTAATCCTCATTTCATGTATCTCCCTCCTGAATTCCTCCAGAACTTGGGTTAACATTTCCTTCGTTTGGTCACTTTGACTGTTCCCTGTGTCCCTATTGTGTCCACCTGCCATTTTGTCCCGTGTCAAGAGAGAGAGTAAGAGAGAGAGAGAGAGAGAGAGAGAGAGAGAGAGAGAGAGAGAGAGAGAGAGAGAGAGAGAGAGAGAGAGAGAGAGAGAGGGTGGGGTGTGCGTGTGTGCGCGCATGTGATGGGGGTTAAGAGGAGGTGGGTGAGGTGCTGTCTTCAGTTTACGGCAGGGGGATTAGCGGTTTACCTGGGTTCCCAGTGAGCACACAGTTACTGTCCCTGTTACCTGTCAGTGTGTGTGTGGGGGGGGAGAGGGAGAGAGGAGGAGAGAGGGAAAGAAGAAGAGAGAGATAGAGAGAGAGTGTGGGGAGTGGGGGGGAGTGTATTGGGATAGTGTGATTGGGGAGGGGGGGGTAAGAGAGGGGGTAGATTATGAGTGAGGTTTTATCCCCTTTCAATGAAAGGTGTTAATCCTTTCTAGCCTGACTGGACGTATGTCTGTGTACTCACCTAGTTGTGTTTGCGGGGGTTGAGCTCTGGCTCTTTGGTCCTGCCTCTCAACCGTCAATCAACAGGTGTACAGATTCCTGAGCCTATTGGGCTCTATCATATCTACACTTGAAACTGTGTATGGAGTCAGCCTCCACCACATCACTTACTAATGCATTCCATTTGTCAACCACTCTGACACTAAAAAAGTTCTTTCTAATATCTCTGTGGCTAATTTGGGCACTCAGTTTCCACCTGTGTCCCATTGTGTGTATGCCCCTTGTGTCAAATAGCCTGTCTTTATCTACCCTATCAATTCCCTTCAGAATCTTAAATGTGGTGATCGTGTACCCCCTAACTCTTCTGTCTTCCAGCAAAGTGAGGTTTAATTCCCGTAGTCTCTCCTCGTAGCTCATACCTTGTGGGAACCGACCTGTGAGAATTATATTTATTTAATTTATATGAATTTATATAGAATTTATACATACGTTAATTTATATATTTCGATAGCAATTTGTATGATGTTAAGTGGACTGTATTTCTGCAATAATCTCACAAATCGATCCACTACACATTAGGGGGTATATTAGTATACATTGAGGAGGTTCCTTATCTTATTATACAGCAGGCTTAGTCCACCAGATATAACTAGGATGTAGACACTAAATTTCCTCATGTGAGGCAGCTTCCATCACCCAGTAACTGATACACAAAGTTTGCTTCCTCTTCTTGACCTGTCAAAAGGGCGCTAGCTAAAAGCCAGAATCCTAATATATGACAGCTATATCAGAGAAAACACTGTATAATGAATCATAAAGACCAATGCTTAATTACCTTTTTTTAAGAGGCTGTTCGCATTCTAACCAGTTCGCCCTATCTACTTACAATAATGGTTAAAAATTATTAGATAAACGGGTTTCGGTAGAACACTTTCCTTGATTATCTTGACAGCGTGTTGATGATGGAAGACTTTTGGTTTCCATAACACTTCGTCCAAGAGAAATTAACAGGAGCCGAATTTGCTCCCTGCACCTCAGGTCTAACAACAATGGCTGACCACTCCCTCACCATTGACGCTACTGGCCTACTTTGTCCAGATGTCAGTAAGTGATAGATGGGTCACATTTACTCTATTTTAATATTGATAATTAAACTAATTCAAATGAGATGTTTTATGATGGTAAAAGTCCAAAGACTAATATATTTAAGAATAATTCCCAGCAGAATAGCTGGTGAATTTATAATAGTATGTGGCAATGATATCCTGTTTTCTATTGACGAAAAGTTCCACTACAAGTTACATTTTCTATGAGTTAACTTGTGTATACAATGGCAGTAATATTATCTGCAATTGCATGATATTAGTAATTGGTGTCGGATTTTCCGACATAATTCCCCGGGGGCTGCTCACGGGTCGAAGTCCTATTTAGAACAGACGAACACCGATACTCCTCCTTCGAATTATTAGATTAATTTGTTGTTAGTAGTTAGTAATCACACATTTGTGCATCTGTTCGTACAGGATGGATGTCCCCGTATTAGAGTTGCAGGGGTTAGAAGTCTAATGCGATTTCATTTCCCTGTTAACTCTTGAGAGGCTAAAATTCAAGCCTAAATACATATTATTTAACCCAGAAGACTGAATGTGATCAAGTACTACAGTCAAGTATGCTTCAGGGACTGCAGTGAGATCAGTGACATTAGATATAACGTGAAGGTTGTTCAGGTAACTGGTCACTGATATATAAACACTGAGGCCCAAGGAATTCACCTTGATTAAATAATAAATGTATAAATCAGTCGTCAGATTTATTGTGGTTTAATTTAGTTAATTGATTCAGAGGATTGAATAGCCCATCATTAAAGTAAAGTATGGCTCTGAGACTGCAGTGGGTTCAGTGACATTGGTCGCAGTGACTTGTAGCTGTTTAGGCTACTGTTCACTGATTTGCCACTGAAGCCTCATGAACTCATCTTCAGCTTTAAAATGATGATATTAACATCAACCTCTGTTGGTATAGTCAGCTGTAATCTCCTTAGTATAATGCTACTGGAGAAATATAATCAGCTGACAAATTTAGATTTCTATTGGTATTGTTTATCTGCAGCCATAGGTCTCCTCAGGCTTGATACTGGGCCTGAGAGTAATTTACCTCCTGTGGAATTTAGCATGGTTATGCCCTGATATTTAGTAGGGCTACCGATGAATCGACGGCAATAGCCTGTCCCTACAAGGAGACCGAAGTCGGTGAGGTGATCAGACTTAATATTATCTGCCAATTTTATTCCTCTATTTCTCAGGAATTTGGCTGTTGCTCTCAGACCTTGAACTTGTAGGTCTACTGGTATTTTGTCCACCACAATGGCTTGTACTCGACAGACGTACCTGCCTAAACGTACTGATGGTTGTACCACCTGGTAGACTTGAGGTCCTGCATCTGTTACAAACCCTGAGATTTTGAATGACGTCTGGGCTACAGGCCTTAATTGTAGTTCATCTGCCAACTTTTTAGTGACATATGTTCTCTGGGACCCTTGGTCAAACAACCCACGGGTATGGACCTTGGCCCTCTTATTCTGGATGGTAATTTGGGCAGTAGGCAAAGTCGTATTACCTTTAGACTTTGCCGATTGGACACTCTTCGTTGGTTGCACCATGCAGTACTGTACTGTGGTGGGAATGCTATCTTCCACCTTGGGTCTTGAATACGTTAATTTCGTATATTTGCAGTGCTGTATGGTGCCTACCTCTTCTATACCTGTTGCAGGTGTTGAATTGGGTATCACAATAGTCTATGTTGTGTGACTTGAGACACCTTGAACATCTCCCTAATTCCTGGAGTCGCTTAATACAAGTGTCTCTAGTTGGATAATTAGCACAACAGTATGTTGAATGTTTCTTTTTGCAGAACATACATGTCCCCCAGCCTACTGCACGTTTGGAAGTTACCGGTTTGGGTGAACTAGTAACAGTAGGCTTGGAGGTTGCTGCTGCATTGTCAGATTTTCTGCAACTTGATGTGAGAGTAATTGACTGATGTTTATTTGGGGTAGTTGTTTTACCCTTTAATTGACTATTATTTTCTATTTCTGAAGGCTCGCATGAGGCTTTAACTTCCTCATTTGCTCGTCGTTTGTTTATGATGGAATGTAAACCTTCAGTGATGTCCTGTACTGTCAGGATGGTGTTATGTTGATGTGCATATAATTCATCTAGTATATCGCTGGACAATTTTCGTTGAAGGACTACTTTGGTCATCCATTCACTAGTAGTTATATCAACCTTAAGACTGAATGTTCTTAGTAGTGACTCAAACTCCATGCTGAAGGATTGTAATGAGTCAGCAGTCTGATCAGGTTGAGGTAAATCCAGCAATTGTAGTACTAGATGTATGACAGTTTTCTCATTGCCAGCATTGTCCATATTGGCTAGTTGATGAAAGCCTTGTGGGGCTTGTACGTGGGTTGCTCATAATACTGAACAAGTACTAATGGTAGTCTAGGGTAAAATTCTGCACTCACTAGGCAATAATCCTACCTCTACTAGAGGTTAGCACTTAAAATTAATACACATTATATATATACAATCATACACACTAATGATTTGAGTGATAAACAAGTGTCACTGGAAGTACCTTTAGGTTAGCTCTTCTATATCACCCTAGGATGGTATAGACACTAATTAATCACTCAAAGGTGTAATGATCATAAGTAAATTATTATATATACACAACTCAACTCGAGTTGATAAAAATTACACCCAAAATAGGGTCTGGACCATTCATTAATGGTGCTAGGTTGTTTAATATAGTACAACTAGACTATGGTAATAATGGGACTAGGATGAACAATAAATAGTTCAACTAGTCAATGCTAATAGGGGGACTAGGTTATCTATAAACACTAGTCAATGTATATCCTACCCTGTTGTGGGTTGGCAATTGGTAAATATTATATTGTGAACACTAGTGCAATATATATTAAATAATTCTCTATTTTAGAGAAATAATATACACAATTATTGCTGATAGCCTCTATGAAACTTCTTATATTATCAAGAAGTATTAAATATTATTAGTGACCTCGCGAAATAAACTCCACAAAATTCGTGGATAATCTCTCGCGAAATTAACACCACAAAATCCGTGAACAATCTTGCGAGGACACAGCCACTAATTTGGCTAGCTTCAATATAAGCGCTGTCATTTCACGGAATAACACGCCACCAAATATCTGTGGGTGACCCTGAAACCACTGATGAAGCTGGACTGACCTGAGGAGGTCGTGGGCTAGCTCGAGGCAACGCCGCCGTCTTTGACTGGCTTTGTATTGTTATTGTATAAATCACACTGCACTAGTATATTTAATGAATCCACTGGTTAACTGGTTCATCCGGTACAAAGATGACCAATAATCTCGGTCCAAAGGACCATATAATCCGGTTTCGAAGGACCAATTAATGTGGGAACCGACCTGTGAGATTTATATTTATTTAATTTATATGAATTTATATAGAATTTATATTTACGTTAATTTATATATTTCGATAGCAATTTGTATGATATTAAGTGGACTGTATTTCTGCAATAATCTCACAAATCGATCCACTACACATTAGGGGGGTTTATATTGAATTTATATATATGCAGCCAATCAAACTACAGTATTAAACTACATATATTAGTATACATTGAGGAGGTTCCTTATCTTATTATACAGCAGGCTTAGTCCACCAGATATAACTAGGATGTAGACACCAAATTTCCTCATGTGAGGCAGCTTCCATCACCCAGTAACCGATACACAAAGTTTGCTTCCTCTTCTTGACCTGTCAAAAGGGCGCTAGCTAAAAGCCAGAATCCTAATATATGACAGCTATATCAGAGAAAACACTGTATAATGAATCATAAAGACCAATGCTTAATTACCTTTTTTTAAGAGGCTGTTCGCATTCTAACCAGTTCGCCCTATCTACTTACAATAATGGTTAAAAATTATTAGATAAACGGGTTTCGGTAGAACACTTTCCTTGATTATCTTGACAGCGTGTTGATGATGGAAGACTTTTGGTTTCCATAACACTTCGTCCAAGAGAAATTAACAGGAGCCGAATTTGCTCCCTGCACCTCAGGTCTAACAACAATGGCTGACCACTCCCTCACCATTGACGCTACTGGCCTACTTTGTCCAGATGTCAGTAAGTGATAGATGGGTCACATTTACTCTCTTTTAATATTGATAATTAAACTAATTCAAATGAGATGTTTTATGATGGTAAAAGTCCAAAGACTAATATATTTAAGAATAATTCCCAGCAGAATAGCTGGTGAATTTATAATAGTATGTGGCAATGATATCCTGTTTTCTATTGACGAAAAGTTCCACTACAAGTTACATTTTCTATGAGTTAACTTGTGTATACAATGGCAGTAATATTATCTGCAATTGCATGATATTAGTAATTGGTGTCGGATTTTCCGACATAATTCCCCGGGGGCTGCTCACGGGTCGAAGTCCTATTTAGAACAGACGAACACCGATACTCCTCCTTCGAATTATTAGATTAATTTGTTGTTAGTAGTTAGTAATCACACATTTGTGCATCTGTTCATACAGGACGGATGTCCCCGTATTAGAGTTGCAGGGGTTAGAAGTCTAATGCGATTTCATTTCCCTGTTAACTCTTGAGAGGCTAAAATTCAAGCCTAAATACATATTATTTAACCCAGAAGACTGAATGTGATCAAGTACTACAGTCAAGTATGCTTCAGGGACTGCAGTGAGATCAGTGACATTAGATATAACGTGAAGGTTGTTCAGGTAACTGGTCACTGATATATAAACACTGAGGCCCAAGGAATTCACCTTGATTAAATAATAAATGTATAAATCAGTCGTCAGATTTATTGTGGTTTAATTTAGTTAATTGATTCAGAGGATTGAATAGCCCATCATTAAAGTAAAGTATGGTTCTGAGACTGCAGTGGGTTCAGTGACATTGGTCGCAGTGACTTGTAGCTGTTTAGGCTACTGTTCACTGATTTGCCACTGAAGCCTCATGAACTCATCTTCAGCTTTAAAATGATGATATTAACATCAACCTCTGTTGGTATAGTCAGCTGTAATCTCCTTAGTATAATGCTACTGGAGAAATATAATCAGCTGACAAATTTAGATTTCTATTGGTATTGTTTATCTGCAGCCATAGGTCTCCTCAGGCTTGATACTGGGCCTGAGAGTAATTTACCTCCTGCGGAATTTAGCATGGTTATGCCCTGATATTTAGTAGGGCTACCGATGAATCGACGGCAATAGCCTGTCCCTACAAGGAGACCGAAGTCGGTGAGGTGATCAGACTTAATATTATCTGCCAATTTTATTCCTCTATTTCTCAGGAATTTGGCTGTTGCTCTCAGACCTTGAACTTGTAGGTCTACTGGTATTTTGTCCACCACAATGGCTTGTACTCGACAGACGTACCTGCCTAAACGTACTGATGGTTGTACCACCTGGTAGACTTGAGGTCCTGCATCTGTTACAAACCCTGAGATTTTGAATGACGTCTGGGCTACAGGCCTTAATTGTAGTTCATCTGCCAACTTTTTAGTGACATATGTTCTCTGGGACCCTTGGTCAAACAACCCACGGGTATGGACCTTGGCCCTCTTATTCTGGATGGTAATTTGGGCAGTAGGCAAAGTCGTATTACCTTTAGACTTTGCCGATTGGACACTCTTCGTTGGTTGCACCTTGCAGTACTGTACTGTGGTGGGAATGCTATCTTCCACCTTGGGTCTTGAATACGTTAATTTCGTATATTTGCAGTGCTGTATGGTGCCTACCTCTTCTATACCTGTTGCAGGTGTTGAATTGGGTATCACAATAGTCTATGTTGTGTGACTTGAGACACCTTGAACATCTCCCTAATTCCTGGAGTCGCTTAATACAAGTGTCTCTAGTTGGATAATTAGCACAACAGTATGTTGAATGTTTCTTTTTGCAGAACATACATGTCCCCCAGCCTACTGCACGTTTGGAAGTTACCGGTTTGGGTGAACTAGTAACAGTAGGCTTGGAGGTTGCTGCTGCATTGTCAGATTTTCTGCAACTTGATGTGAGAGTAATTGACTGATGTTTATTTGGGGTAGTTGTTTTACCCTTTAATTGACTATTATTTTCTATTTCTGAAGGCTCGCATGAGGCTTTAACTTCCTCATTTGCTCGTCGTTTGTTTATGATGGAATGTAAACCTTCAGTGATGTCCTGTACTGTCAGGATGGTGTTATGTTGATGTGCATATAATTCATCTAGTATATCGCTGGACAATTTTCGTTGAAGGACTACTTTGGTCATCCATTCACTAGTAGTTATATCAACCTTAAGACTGAATGTTCTTAGTAGTGACTCAAACTCCATGCTGAAGGATTGTAATGAGTCAGCAGTCTGATCAGGTTGAGGTAAATCCAGCAATTGTAGTACTAGATGTATGACAGTTTTCTCATTGCCAGCATTGTCCATATTGGCTAGTTGATGAAAGCCTTGTGGGGCTTGTACGTGGGTTGCTCATAATACTGAACAAGTACTAATGGTAGTCTAGGGTAAAATTCTGCACTCACTAGGCAATAATCCTACCTCTACTAGAGGTTAGCACTTAAAATTAATACACATTATATATATACAATCATACACACTAATGATTTGAGTGATAAACAAGTGTCACTGGAAGTACCTTTAGGTTAGCTCTTCTATATCACCCTAGGATGGTATAGACACTAATTAATCACTCAAAGGTGTAATGATCATAAGTAAATTATTATATATACACAACTCAACTCGAGTTGATAAAAATTACACCCAAAATAGGGTCTGGACCATTCATTAATGGTGCTAGGTTGTTTAATATAGTACAACTAGACTATGGTAATAATGGGACTAGGATGAACAATAAATAGTTCAACTAGTCAATGCTAATAGGGGGACTAGGTTATCTATAAACACTAGTCAATGTATATCCTACCCTGTTGTGGGTTGGCAATTGGTAAATATTATATTGTGAACACTAGTGCAATATATATTAAATAATTCTCTATTTTAGAGAAATAATATACACAATTATTGCTGATAGCCTCTATGAAACTTCTTATATTATCAAGAAGTATTAAATATTATTAGTGACCTCGCGAAATAAACTCCACAAAATTCGTGGATAATCTCTCGCGAAATTAACACCACAAAATCCGTGAACAATCTTGCGAGGACACAGCCACTAATTTGGCTAGCTTCAATATAAGCGCTGTCATTTCACGGAATAACACGCCACCAAATATCTGTGGGTGACCCTGAAACCACTGATGAAGCTGGACTGACCTGAGGAGGTCGTGGGCTAGCTCGAGGCAACGCCGCCGTCTTTGACTGGCTTTGTATTGTTATTGTATAAATCACACTGCACTAGTATATTTAATGAATCCACTGGTTAACTGGTTCATCCGGTACAAAGATGACCAATAATCTCGGTCCAAAGGACCATATAATCCGGTTTCGAAGGACCAATTAATGTGGGAACCGACCTGTGAGATTTATATTTATTTAATTTATATGAATTTATATAGAATTTATATTTACGTTAATTTATATATTTCGATAGCAATTTGTATGATATTAAGTGGACTGTATTTCTGCAATAATCTCACAAATCGATCCACTACACATTAGGGGGGTTTATATTGAATTTATATATATGCAGCCAATCAAACTACAGTATTAAACTACATATATTAGTATACATTGAGGAGGTTCCTTATCTTATTATACAGCAGGCTTAGTCCACCAGATATAACTAGGATGTAGACACCAAATTTCCTCATGTGAGGCAGCTTCCATCACCCAGTAACCGATACACAAAGTTTGCTTCCTCTTCTTGACCTGTCAAAAGGGCGCTAGCTAAAAGCCAGAATCCTAATATATGACAGCTATATCAGAGAAAACACTGTATAATGAATCATAAAGACCAATGCTTAATTACCTTTTTTTAAGAGGCTGTTCGCATTCTAACCAGTTCGCCCTATCTACTTACAATAATGGTTAAAAATTATTAGATAAACGGGTTTCGGTAGAACACTTTCCTTGATTATCTTGACAGCGTGTTGATGATGGAAGACTTTTGGTTTCCATAACACTTCGTCCAAGAGAAATTAACAGGAGCCGAATTTGCTCCCTGCACCTCAGGTCTAACAACAATGGCTGACCACTCCCTCACCATTGACGCTACTGGCCTACTTTGTCCAGATGTCAGTAAGTGATAGATGGGTCACATTTACTCTCTTTTAATATTGATAATTAAACTAATTCAAATGAGATGTTTTATGATGGTAAAAGTCCAAAGACTAATATATTTAAGAATAATTCCCAGCAGAATAGCTGGTGAATTTATAATAGTATGTGGCAATGATATCCTGTTTTCTATTGACGAAAAGTTCCACTACAAGTTACATTTTCTATGAGTTAACTTGTGTATACAATGGCAGTAATATTATCTGCAATTGCATGATATTAGTAATTGGTGTCGGATTTTCCGACATAATTCCCCGGGGGCTGCTCACGGGTCGAAGTCCTATTTAGAACAGACGAACACCGATACTCCTCCTTCGAATTATTAGATTAATTTGTTGTTAGTAGTTAGTAATCACACATTTGTGCATCTGTTCATACAGGACGGATGTCCCCGTATTAGAGTTGCAGGGGTTAGAAGTCTAATGCGATTTCATTTCCCTGTTAACTCTTGAGAGGCTAAAATTCAAGCCTAAATACATATTATTTAACCCAGAAGACTGAATGTGATCAAGTACTACAGTCAAGTATGCTTCAGGGACTGCAGTGAGATCAGTGACATTAGATATAACGTGAAGGTTGTTCAGGTAACTGGTCACTGATATATAAACACTGAGGCCCAAGGAATTCACCTTGATTAAATAATAAATGTATAAATCAGTCGTCAGATTTATTGTGGTTTAATTTAGTTAATTGATTCAGAGGATTGAATAGCCCATCATTAAAGTAAAGTATGGTTCTGAGACTGCAGTGGGTTCAGTGACATTGGTCGCAGTGACTTGTAGCTGTTTAGGCTACTGTTCACTGATTTGCCACTGAAGCCTCATGAACTCATCTTCAGCTTTAAAATGATGATATTAACATCAACCTCTGTTGGTATAGTCAGCTGTAATCTCCTTAGTATAATGCTACTGGAGAAATATAATCAGCTGACAAATTTAGATTTCTATTGGTATTGTTTATCTGCAGCCATAGGTCTCCTCAGGCTTGATACTGGGCCTGAGAGTAATTTACCTCCTGCGGAATTTAGCATGGTTATGCCCTGATATTTAGTAGGGCTACCGATGAATCGACGGCAATAGCCTGTCCCTACAAGGAGACCGAAGTCGGTGAGGTGATCAGACTTAATATTATCTGCCAATTTTATTCCTCTATTTCTCAGGAATTTGGCTGTTGCTCTCAGACCTTGAACTTGTAGGTCTACTGGTATTTTGTCCACCACAATGGCTTGTACTCGACAGACGTACCTGCCTAAACGTACTGATGGTTGTACCACCTGGTAGACTTGAGGTCCTGCATCTGTTACAAACCCTGAGATTTTGAATGACGTCTGGGCTACAGGCCTTAATTGTAGTTCATCTGCCAACTTTTTAGTGACATATGTTCTCTGGGACCCTTGGTCAAACAACCCACGGGTATGGACCTTGGCCCTCTTATTCTGGATGGTAATTTGGGCAGTAGGCAAAGTCGTATTACCTTTAGACTTTGCCGATTGGACACTCTTCGTTGGTTGCACCTTGCAGTACTGTACTGTGGTGGGAATGCTATCTTCCACCTTGGGTCTTGAATACGTTAATTTCGTATATTTGCAGTGCTGTATGGTGCCTACCTCTTCTATACCTGTTGCAGGTGTTGAATTGGGTATCACAATAGTCTATGTTGTGTGACTTGAGACACCTTGAACATCTCCCTAATTCCTGGAGTCGCTTAATACAAGTGTCTCTAGTTGGATAATTAGCACAACAGTATGTTGAATGTTTCTTTTTGCAGAACATACATGTCCCCCAGCCTACTGCACGTTTGGAAGTTACCGGTTTGGGTGAACTAGTAACAGTAGGCTTGGAGGTTGCTGCTGCATTGTCAGATTTTCTGCAACTTGATGTGAGAGTAATTGACTGATGTTTATTTGGGGTAGTTGTTTTACCCTTTAATTGACTATTATTTTCTATTTCTGAAGGCTCGCATGAGGCTTTAACTTCCTCATTTGCTCGTCGTTTGTTTATGATGGAATGTAAACCTTCAGTGATGTCCTGTACTGTCAGGATGGTGTTATGTTGATGTGCATATAATTCATCTAGTATATCGCTGGACAATTTTCGTTGAAGGACTACTTTGGTCATCCATTCACTAGTAGTTATATCAACCTTAAGACTGAATGTTCTTAGTAGTGACTCAAACTCCATGCTGAAGGATTGTAATGAGTCAGCAGTCTGATCAGGTTGAGGTAAATCCAGCAATTGTAGTACTAAATGTATGACAGTTTTCTCATTGCCAGCATTGTCCATATTGGCTAGTTGATGAAAGCCTTGTGGGGCTTGTACGTGGGTTGCTCATAATACTGAACAAGTACTAATGGTAGTCTAGGGTAAAATTCTGCACTCACTAGGCAATAATCCTACCTCTACTAGAGGTTAGCACTTAAAATTAATACACATTATATATATACAATCATACACACTAATGATTTGAGTGATAAACAAGTGTCACTGGAAGTACCTTTAGGTTAGCTCTTCTATATCACCCTAGGATGGTATAGACACTAATTAATCACTCAAAGGTGTAATGATCATAAGTAAATTATTATATATACACAACTCAACTCGAGTTGATAAAAATTACACCCAAAATAGGGTCTGGACCATTCATTAATGGTGCTAGGTTGTTTAATATAGTACAACTAGACTATGGTAATAATGGGACTAGGATGAACAATAAATAGTTCAACTAGTCAATGCTAATAGGGGGACTAGGTTATCTATAAACACTAGTCAATGTATATCCTACCCTGTTGTGGGTTGGCAATTGGTAAATATTATATTGTGAACACTAGTGCAATATATATTAAATAATTCTCTATTTTAGAGAAATAATATACACAATTATTGCTGATAGCCTCTATGAAACTTCTTATATTATCAAGAAGTATTAAATATTATTAGTGACCTCGCGAAATAAACTCCACAAAATTCGTGGATAATCTCTCGCGAAATTAACACCACAAAATCCGTGAACAATCTTGCGAGGACACAGCCACTAATTTGGCTAGCTTCAATATAAGCGCTGTCATTTCACGGAATAACACGCCACCAAATATCTGTGGGTGACCCTGAAACCACTGATGAAGCTGGACTGATCTGAGGAGGTCGTGGGCTAGCTCGAGGCAACGCCGCCGTCTTTGACTGGCTTTGTATTGTTATTGTATAAATCACACTGCACTAGTATATTTAATGAATCCACTGGTTAACTGGTTCATCCGGTACAAAGATGACCAATAATCTCGGTCCAAAGGACCATATAATCCGGTTTCGAAGGACCAATTAATGTGGGAACCGACCTGTGAGATTTATATTTATTTAATTTATATGAATTTATATAGAATTTATATTTACGTTAATTTATATATTTCGATAGCAATTTGTATGATATTAAGTGGACTGTATTTCTGCAATAATCTCACAAATCGATCCACTACACATTAGGGGGGTTTATATTGAATTTATATATATGCAGCCAATCAAACTACAGTATTAAACTACATATATTAGTATACATTGAGGAGGTTCCTTATCTTATTATACAGCAGGCTTAGTCCACCAGATATAACTAGGATGTAGACACCAAATTTCCTCATGTGAGGCAGCTTCCATCACCCAGTAACCGATACACAAAGTTTGCTTCCTCTTCTTGACCTGTCAAAAGGGCGCTAGCTAAAAGCCAGAATCCTAATATATGACAGCTATATCAGAGAAAACACTGTAAAATGAATCATAAAGACCAAGGCTTAATTACCTTTTTTTAAGAGGCTGTTCGCATTCTATCGGTTCGCCCTATCTTCTGACAATAATGGCCAAAAATGATTAGATAAACGGGTTTCGGTAGAACACTTTCCTTGATTATGTTGACAGCGTGTTGATGATGGAAGACCTTTGGTTTCCATAACTCTTCGTCCAAGAGAAATTAACAGGAGCCGAATTTGCTCCCTGCACCTCAGGTCTAACAACAATGGCTGTCCACTCCCTCACCATTGACGCTACTGGCCTACTTTGTCCGGATGTCAGTAAGTGATAGAAGGGTCACATTTACTCTATTTTAATATTGATAATTAAATTAATTCAAATGAGATGTTTTATGATGGTAAAAGTCTAAAGACTAATGTATTTATGAATAATTCCCAGCAGAATAGCTGGTGAATTTATAATAGTATGTGGCAATGATATCCTGTTTTCTATAGACGGAAAGTTCCACTACAAGTTACATTTTCTATGAGTTAACTTGTGTATACAATGGCAGCAATATTATCTGCAATTGCATGATATTAGTAATTGGTGTCGGATTTTCTGACATACCTCTCAGCTCGGGTACTAGTCTGGTGGCAAACCTTTGAACCTTTTCCAGTTTAGTCTTATCCTTGACTAGATATGAACTCCATGCTGGGGCTGCACACTCCAGGATTGGCCTGACATATGTGGTATACAAAGTTCTGAATGATTTTTTACACAAGTTTCTGAATGCCATTCGTATGTTGGCCAGCCTGGCATATGCTGCTGATGTTATCCTTGTGATATGAGCTGCAGGAGACAGGTCTGACGTGATATCAACCCCCAAGTTTTTTTCTTTCTCTTACTCCTGAAGAATTTCCTCTCCCAGATGATACCTGTTACGGACCCGAGTCCAGCGTCGTAGCACGGAGCTGTGACAACCACGCCATCTGTGGGTCAGCTCCCGAAACCCCCTCCAAATGGACGATGCCATCTAGTGAGGACGGGATATACCGGCCACAGGGGCTGGTTTCCCGTCTTGATCAGCTCGTAACATAGCCGCTGTTGACCTCTGGTGAGGTGACGCTTAGACAGCAACGCCATCTATGGAGTGGATAGGTGGGCGTTTGCATCTAAGCCTGTAAGTGAGGTGCCCTAGAGTGTAACTAGTACTGATGACGTGTCTGATTACAGAGTCGACCTGGGACTGCTGAATCGGACGGTGGATGAGTCTACCCAAGGCAGCCATAGTATCTCCACGTGTTTGCTGCAGCAGCTGTGAGTCACCCCGCGGATGAACACTGTTGTGTTAGCCTGCCTGTGAGGTGGCAGAACCAGGAATTGTCGCACCCGGGGCTGACTGGTGGAGAAGACTAGCCACTGGGGTGTTGTGGTGAGGAGAGTGATCAGCGGTATCTCACAAGGCTACTGCCTAGGGCTCGCAACCCTAGTATCGGTCGTGGAGTGGCCTACGCAGCGTAGCTGATTGGAACCTGCCAGCTACAGGCTGGATTTGTGGTTGAAGGCCCCCATGACGGTGCACCCAGTGGGACTGTGATTTGGCTGGCCTGTGGCCGGGGTAGACTCGCCGAGGTAATCAATGGATTCATCGTGAGGCCACAAGAGAACCAGGACCACTCGTCTTGAGCACCGTGAACGTCCTGAGTCTTCGGAGGAAGACAAGTGATTGTGCGAGTGTAGTCATAGTAACCGCGTGTGACTGTTTATATATTTATTTATGGTGGTGGAATAATTATATATTTAATTTAGTGCAGTTTTATCCCTTCCCCTTTAATTTACTTGCGTTAAGGAACACACCCCTTGAAAGCCACTACTAACTTGGGGCCGAATACACAAACTCTAATAACATCAGAGAAAGAACCCAGTTGCGACCCAATAGGGCCGTAACATAATTGGCATCCCCAGCGGGATCCGACCCCTTGTCAAGTATGTTTGACAGGGGTGGTGAAGTGGCGCAATCCCTGTAAATAATTCCCCCTGTGTGTGACTATTAGGACGTTATACGTCCTGTGCGGTGCTCGGAGTGATTCAGTGCAATATTGTGTAGTGCGGTGCCCGGTGTAATTACGTGCAATATTGGCAAGTGAGGCGCTAGGTGCGATAAAGTGCAATATTGACGTAGAACAGTGCTCGGTGCGTTAAGTGCTAACCTGAAAGCGGTGTGTTAAGTGCTAGTGCTCCATCTCAGTGACAATGGCAGAAAAAGCGACCATCGACGATCTGGACGATGTTCAGGCCTTTCTGAAAAGGAAGGACTGTCTTGCCAGATTAAAATATCTGGGAAAACAGGAACTTGTACTGGTGAGTGCCTACCTGGAGATCAAGATATGTGCCAGTGATTCCCGTGTGGAGATCTAGTCCAATATTCACCGGCATTTGAAGGCCGAGAAGAAACAGGAAAGCGAGGCACCAAATACAAAAGAAAGTGAGGAAGTAGCTTCCACTGAAAAGGAAGATAAGGGCAGTGACATTGACAGCGATGCAGGTGAGCTGAATATAAGCTTGCTAGCTGTGAAAATGCGTGCCTTGGAGATAAATCACGAGATAGAATGGAAGAAGTTAGAATTAGAATGAGAATTAAAAGATAAAGAATTGGCGATGAGGCGTTTATAACTAGAAAGAGAAGAAAGAAGAGAAGAGCGAGAAAGAGAAGAGAAACGAGAAAGAGAAGAACGAGAAAGAGAAAGTGAAGAACGAGAAAGAGAGAGAGAAGAGCGAGACAGGCAAGAACGACGAGACAGAGAGGAAAGAGAGAGACAACATGACCTAGAAGTATTGCGGTTAGGCGGTGGGAGGCAAAGAATGGAAACAAGTATTTTTGATCCGGTTAGGAACATCAAAATGGTCCCAAAATTCAATGAGAAGGAAGTGTCGAAGTTCTTCGCGGCCTTCGAGAAAGTCGCAGCCTCTTTGGAGTGGCCAAAGGAGAATTGGGCCATCATGATACAGTCTGTCTTGACTGGGAAGGCCCAAATCGCCTACTCCACGTTGTCCCTTGATGACTCTGGCGATTACGACAAGGTGAAGAAGGTGGTGCTCATGGCGTACCAATTGGTACCTGAAGCGTACAGGCAAAAGTTTAGAAACCTGAAAAAGACCTCGGAGCACACTTTCACTGAATTCGCGACCATCAAGGAGCGGCTTTTCCAAGAATGGTGTGCCTCTCGGAAGTGGAGACCAAAGAAGACCTCGAGCAGCTCATACTGTTAGAGGACTTCAAAGACTGTCTGTCTGGAGATCTGAAGACGTACTTAGAGGAACAGCAGGTAGAGACCTTACGTGCCGCAGCCACCATGGCTGAGGGATACATCCTAACGCATAGGCCTTCCGCTAAGTATGTCCCAAGGAATTACCCACGCCGGTTTGACAAACCTCATCAGGAAGAGGAGAGACCCGTCCCACGAAGTGCTGAGAAGACACCCCCAAGTAGCCCTCGAAGGACCAGTCCTAGCAGTCCGAAACACCGTAGTCCAAGGAGGAATATGGTGTGCTGGACTTGTGGGCAGAACGGGCATGTAGCTGCTATGTGCCGAGGCAGAAGAGGTAGCGGCGCACGTAGGGAGGTGATGTTGATGAGCTGTGTAACACCACCAGCAGGAAGCCAGGCTATGACTAGTCAGGAAGGACCAAGTTTGTTCGCCCCTCACACTTCAAGCGGGTATGTATCGAGTGATCATACTGGTAGATCAGTTATAGTGCTCAGAGAGAGTGGAGCAGACCAGTCCCTGATCATGAGAAACTCGTTACCCGAGGGAGTGAGTGTAGACGGGAGACAAAAGGTTGTCCTGGTTGGGTTTCCTAGGACGCGGTGCGTCGCCCCCTTAGTGCCAGTACATCTCGACTCGCCTTACTTCAGCGGCACATGTGCGTCGGCAGTAGTCGATACCCTACCTATAGCTGGGATTGACGTGATACTAGCCAACGACTTGGTGACAGATTGGAGCAACAATCATCCCAAGATTGTGGACGAGTCAGCCGGAACAGCAAGGTCCGAGGTAACGGCAGGCATTGGTAATATCCAGGTACGGACAGACCCGGAATTAAACGTGTTTAATCCTTCCTCACCTACAGATTGACAGTATTCTAGCAGAGTCTCCTGATTCTTCTCCCGACGAGGAACATGAGGTTACGATGGCAGAAGCGACTGAGCGAGAAGAGAGGCCTCTTGTACAAACACCCACGGATACCCAAGAGTCTGGAGTGAAGGCACCTGAGTACTTGCAGTATGGCAAGGTACAACGTTCATTGAACCGACCAGAGATTCCCCAGACGTCGGAGGTATGTGAGGTATGTGTGAAGGTTCTAGTGCCCTCTTCGATCCAAACCAGGCTAATGGATATAGCCGGCTATGGACATTACAGGCTCAGGAAGCTTATCCCTCAGTTAGCCAAATGTTTCTCAGCAGTATTTTGTCTTCTTCTCGTGTGTGCTCTCAGTAAGGACCAGTGGACGACCCGACAGATGTTGGCTCCCATGAACATCACGAAGAGATCCCAGGGATTGGAGACTTGCACTGTGAGAGTTGCAGTCAAAGAAGGGACCTGGAAGGTGAAGGTGGATACAGGAGGTATGAGATGTGATTATATGAGTGACTGTTTCCGACAGGTTGACACCCACCATGTGATTGCTGAGCCGGGATGTAGCGTTATGTGGAACGTTGATCAACCTGACGGTGGTAGAGCGGACACCATCTTCGATGTACGAACAGCCCTGTTGGGACTAGGTGTGGACCTAGTAGAGGCGTATGCTGTAAGTACTGACTTACCCACTGTCGCTGTCACTCTAAATTATCAGACCCCTGTATTCCAGGTTCCCGTCTTCCTGAAGGACCACCGGTACCAGAAATGCCGTCTGTGATCAGCCATCATCGGTGTTACGACACAGGGAAGTGTCGATTCACCCCGGATCGCGTCAGTATCAATCCTTACTCGAGGCACGTGAGATTATGCCCCTGCTTGACATCGCAGTGAAGGTGTGGGAAGTCACATCGGGCAGGACATTGCCTTCCATCTGCAAGTTTCCTTCATGCCAGAGTTGCCCAGTGGGACAGTTCTGTGTACAAGACATCCTCGCCACTCCAGTTCATAGTTTATGTGAGTCCATTTGGAGTAGTATCAACGCACTAATTTGGTTTGTTTTTTCTTTTATAGAAACCCAAACCAAATTCTTTTTGGTGGGGAGGTGTTACGGACCCAAGTCCAGCGTCGTAGCACAGAGCTGTGACGACCACGCCATCTGTGGGTCAGCTCCCGAAACCCCCTCCAAATGGACGATGCCATCTAGTGAGGACGGGATATACCGGCCACAGGGGCTGGTTTCCCGTCTTGATCAGCGACGCTTAGACAGCAACGCCATCTATAGAGTGGATAGGTGGGCGTTTGCGTCTAAGCCTGTAAGTGAGGTGCCCTAGAGTGTAACTAGTACTGATGACGTGTCTGATTACAGAGTCGACCTGGGACTGCTGAATCGGACGGTGGACGAGTCTACCCAAGGCAGCCATAGTATCTCCACGTGTTTGCTGCAGCAGCTGTGAGTCACCCCCCAGATGAACACTGTTGTGTTAGCCTGCCTGTGAGGTGGCAGAACCAGGAATTGTCGTACCCGGGGCTGACTGGTGGAGAAGACTAGCCACTGGGGTGTTGTGGTGAGGAGAGTGATCAGCGGTATCACACGAGGCTCCTGCCTAGGGCTCGCAACCCTAGTATCGGTCGTGGAGTGGCCTACGCAGTGTAGCTGATTGGAACCTGCCAGCTACAGGCTGGATTTGTGGTTGAAGGCCTCCACGACGGTGCACCCAGTGGGACTGTGATTTGGTTGGCCTGTGGCCGGGGTAGACTCGCCGAGGGAATCAAAGGATTGATCGTTAGGTCACAAGAGAACCAGGACCACTCGTCTTGAGCACCGTGAATGTCCTGAGTCTTCGGAGGAAGACAAGTGATTGTACAAGTGTAGTCATAGTAACCGCGTGTGACTGTTTATATATTTATTTATGGTGGTGGAATAATTATATATTTAATTTAGTGCAGTTTTATCCCTTCCCCTTTAATTTACTTGCGTTAAGGAACACACCCCTTGAAAGCCACTACTAACTTGGGGCTGGATACCCAAACTCTAATAACATCAGAGAAAGAACCCAGTTGTGACCCAATAGGGCCGTAACAATACCTTGTATCTGGCCTCCTGCTCCTTACACCTATCTTCATTACATTACACTTGGTTGGGTTAAACTCTAACAACCATTTGATCGACCAGCTTGTCTAGGTCTTCTTGAAGCCTCAAACAGTCCTCGTCTGTCTTAATCATTCTCATAATTTGGGCATCGTCTGCAAACATTGAGAGAAATGTTTGTTGTGCAGTCTCCGTGGTGTAGTGGTAAGACACTCGCCTGGCGTTCCGCGAGCCCTATGTCATGGGTTCGTATCCTGGCCGGGGAGGATTTACTGGGCGCAATTCCTTAACTGTAGCCTCTGTTTAACGCAACAGTAAAATGTGTACTTGGATGAAAAAACGATTCTTCGCGGCAGGGGATCGTATTCCAGGGACCTTAGGATTAAGGACTTGCCCGAAACGCTACGCGTACTAGTGGCTGTACAAGAATGTAGCAACTCTTGTATATATCTCAAAAAAAAAAAATGAATCAATACCCTCTGGGAGATCATTTACATATATCAGAAACAAGATATGACCGAGTACAGAGCCCTGTGGGACTCCACTGGTGACTTCACGCCAATCGGAGGTCTCACCCCTCACTGTAACTCTCTGCTTCCTATTGCTTAGGTATTCCCTTATCCACTGGAGCACCTTACCAGCTACACCTGCCTGTCTCTCCAGCTTATGTACCAGCCTCTTATGCGGTACTGTGTCAAAGGCTTTCCGACAATCCAAGAAATGTTTCTTGCACACGCACGCACAATGTGTGCATGCGTGTATTTGTTTTTGCATGTGCGTGCGTGTGTGCTTGCAAACGTACGTATGCGTGCGTGTGTTACGGGGGTCCCGTAAAATGTCAACCTCTACCCAAAATGAGCCACTTTGATATTTTAAATGTATATGATTTATTGAACAAGAATTTGATAATATTTTACCTCACTCTTTACACCTGAAGAATTGACCAGAGAGGGGTACCTACATGTCAGCCTCCCGCTCACACAACCAGGTGAATGATTACGATGCTGGATGACGATGTGATCGCCTCCCACGTGGTGATTCACTAATCCAGTAGATTGATGATGGCGGTTCTTCTCTATCTAACACAAATCTCTGGAGTCAGTCACTGTATCGGTGTGTCTGTTGTGTTACAGTTCATCAATTCACTGTACCACTGATCACTTGACCCATTATGTAAACAATGCCTCGTGGGCCTTTCCACGTGGCCTGTCTGGTGAAATTCACTGCTTAACACAAAGTTCTAGTGATAGTACTGTACTTCTTCTTTCCTATTCGCGGCGGATATACTCTGTGATACCCCCTCGATCTGTGATCTGTCACTGTAGCCTTAATTAACCCAAAAATATTGTCGTTTATTGTAGCGCGTGTGACCCGCGATGCTCCCTCCACGGCTGGCTAAACTGAACAGAATATGTGTGTGTGTGTGTGTGCTCACCTAATTGCTCACCTAATTGTGCTTGCAGGGGTTGAGCTCTGGCTCTTTGGTCCCGCCTCTCAACCGTCAATCAACTGGTGTACAGATTCCTGAGCCTATTGGGCTCTATCATATCTACATTTGAAACTGTGTATGGAGTCAGCCTCCACCACATCACTTCCTAATGCATTCCATTTACTAACTACTCTGACACTGAAAAAGTTCTTTCTAACGTCTCTGTGGCTCATTTGGGTACTCAGCTTCCACCTGTGTCCCCTTGTTCGCGTCCCACCAGTGTTGAATAGTTCATCCTTGTTTACCCGGTCGATTCCCCTGAGGATTTTGTAGGTTGTGATCATGTCCCCCCTAACTCTTCTGTCTTCCAGTGTCGTAAGGTGCATTTCCCGCAGCCTTTCCTCATAACTCATGCCTCTTAGTTCTGGGACTAGTCTAGTAGCATACCTTGGGACTTTTTCCAGCTTCGTCTTGTGCTTGACAAGGTACGGGCTCCATGCTGGGGCCGCATACTCCAGGATTGGTCTTACATATGTGGTGTACAAGATTCTGAATGATTCCTTACACAGGTTCCTGAACGCCGTTCTGATGTTAGCCAGCCTCGCATATGCCGCAGACGTTATTCTCTTTATGTGGGCTTCAGGAGACAGGTTTGGTGTGATATCAACTCCTAGATCTTTCTCTCTGTCTGTTTCATTAAGTACTTCATCTCCTATTCTGTATCCTGTGCCTGGCCCCTGTTTCCACTGCCTAGTTTCATTACTTTGCATTTACTTGGGTTGAACTTCAACAGCCATTTGTTGGACCATTCACTCAGTCTATCCAGGTCATCTTGTAGCCTCCTACTATCATCCTCTGTTTCAATCCTCCTCATAATTTTTGCATCGTCGGCAAACATTGAGAGGAACGAATCTATACCCTCTGGGAGATCATTTACATATACCAGAAACAGTATAGGTCCAAGGACTGACCCCTGTGGGACTCCACTTGTGACGTCTCGCCAATCTGAGACCTCACCCCTCACACAGACTCGTTGTCTCCTGTTGCTTAGGTACTCCTCTATCCACCGGAGTACCTTCCCTCTCACTCCAGCCTGCATCTCCAACTTTCGCACTAGCCTCTTGTGTGGCACTGTATCAAAGGCTTTCTGACAATCCAAAAATATGCAGTCTGCCCACCCTTCTCTTTCTTGCCATATTTTTGTTGCCTGGTCGTAGAATTCAAGTAACCCTGTGAGGCAGGACCTGCCATCCCTGAACCCATGTTGATGC